>NC_056712.1:5769056-5775706 GCF_018831695.1 Puntigrus tetrazona | reverse complement strand
GCTCTACTTTTAATTGTGTGCGCTGACGATATCGACAAAACGTGATTTTATAAAATAAAGAAATTCGTATTGAACAGGAGCGAAAAAGAACTAAGCGAAAAAGACATTCTAAATATATCTATGGAAAAAATAAAATCTAAACAAAAAACGAAAACTCTTTCGATATAAGCGTAATCCGTAAAGATGGCTTCTCTCTAAAGGCGCGCTTATGAGGAGATGGAGAGTCTTCCTATTATTTTCCCTCGACACATTCATCATAATTACCTTTACTGGGGCTTTGCGGCAGGACTGTTGCGTAGGTCTGAGAGCAGAACTCTTCAGATTCAATATGTTGGTTTACATTTTATCATTTAGCAGACGCTTTCATCCAAAGCGGACAACAGAAGCAATCCAAATCAACAAAAGAACAACGATATGCACAGGCTATGAAAACACATACACACACACAACATGTAGGACGATAGTAGAGTATAGGATGATAAGTAATATGGGTATATATAAGCAATATAGATAAGCACTTTGTCCATTGTTCAGTAAAATATGCATACTAATGTTGCTATTGCTATCAGAAAATGAGTTCTGTCAAATGATGAATCAATAAATATACAGTAATGCATCGGATCAAATATTATTGCAACATGGAAAAGTGCAGCTTTAACAGTAAAGAATGAATCTTATGTATTTGAGGTTACACCAACGTGAGTAGATGATGACCGAATCTTCTATTTAATGCAAATGATCTGCAGGAAGTGTACATTTATTCAACTCGCCAAATCTAGAAATGCAATTCCTGCCAATTTTTTGTTTCATTTAAATGGCTATGACACTTTGGTCTATTAAAGGGCACCTATTACGCTTTTTTATTTGACCTTTCCTTTAGTGTGTAATATAGCTGTTTGCACATGTAAATGATCTGCAAGGTTACAAAACACAACGTCCACAGCGAAGAATGAGAATAGGGACGCTTTGGAATAATTATCCATCAATAATAGGTAACTATGCAGGAAGTAATGCAGAATAAATGAGTAGTACAACCTGAAGCTAACCAATCAGTAATAATGGGGAATTTAAGACAGAGTTTGCTGCATATTAGATAATCAATAATAACTAAATGAGATTAAACTCATTAAGTACTATTAAAGGTGCGGATTTTCGCAAACAGTCCAACCAACAGCAGCATCACATAGAAAAGAGAAGATGAATAATGATGTTCATGGCAATTTTTTTTTTTCAAATACTGTGTTTATGCCTTTTTTTTATTTGTATGAACAGTTATGCTAATAATTAGCTTTATTTTGCAAGCAAGTTTAGCCAATTTCAGTCTATCTTGCTAATAAACAGTAATTATGTGTCATCATAGACACATAATTGCAGTGCCTAGTAATTTGTGGAGTTAATGTACAGATATCAATAAATGAGACAATAGCAACATGAATACGCATTGCTATGAATCTGAACAAGAGAAAATGATTGTTTTTGTCAACCATGGGCTGTTCCTAGCCAATGAATTAATTGAGTGTAAATATATCAAAATATATACTATATGTGTGTGCTTTTATATATACATAATAAATATACACAGTGCGCACAAGTATGTTATGCAAAAAAATCTTTACATGTATTTATGTGTATATATTTGTATTTGATATATACATGTAACATCTTTTTTTTCTCAAATATATACATGCAGATGTGTATTTATATATTCATATTTATTCATTACAATTCAATTGTATTTTCCAGACTGCAGTCTAATGGTAAGCCAGCATTCCACACAAGCATCCTCAACGAAAAAGCTTGGATCGGTCAATTAAAAGACCAGCTGCCATCGTGCATCACACAAACACACAATGATCCATGCCCCAGACTTTGCATGATGTAAGTTAGGCACTTACCCAGTTTTGGCAAAGTTTGTCCAGTAGGTCATGACAACAGCACTGAGCATGACATCATTCTTGGAGAAGTTGCAGGGGAAGAGGTCGGTGGGGCCAATCATGGGAATGCCAAAGACGTAGGGCACCTCATCTCCGTGGGCTGCATCTGACCAAGCGGGCTTCATCAGGCTCTGGCAGTGGTGGTAGAAGGCGTAGAAGTACGTTGGCGACCCGTAGCGGGCGTGAAGATCTGCCGTCACCACCGAGGGCTCCACCCACTGATGATCGGTGAAAAGCGCCACCAGAGTCTTACGCCGCGTCTCAGGGTTGTCTCTGTCCGCCCAGTCCGTGTACATGAACTTAATGGTTTCTCGTAGCGTATCTTTTCCCTCTGGGTAACCATAAAGACTGTCCACAAAGTCAGAGACCGAGAAGTCGAAATCATTGCCCGAGACGCCATCTTCAGAGTCCACAACGTTCTCCACGAAGCGCAGGCCCTCTCCCTGGTTGACACCCAGCATGATGTCATAGTTGAGGAACTCGCCCTGCTCCATCAGGATCTCAGGGTCGTCTGGAATGACATCTCCGTCGATGACTGGGCCAAAGGCGACGTGGTATCTCGCTGGCTGGATGTCTTGCTCCACCAGCTCACGAGCGCTCTTTTTTCTCAGGCAGTCTACCATGTCTAGCGTGTCCAGCACATTACAGCCCACTTTCTCTGCCAGCAGCCTCGTGTACTTAACCGGCTGGTAGTTGACGGCCCAGCTGGACAATGCTGAGCCACTCTGGATTATGGCACGATGAAACAGTCCTGCAGCAAGAGGAGACAAAATAAATGCATTTTAAGCAATGCTTCACATCAGGAATAGATGAATATAAAGTAGGACTGGGAGTTTAATGTTTTCAGCATCGTTTGATTAAAGTAATACTTCTATTCTGTGCCTTTTTCGGTGTGATGCCATGGTATCGTGAAAATCTGAAAATTAATGTCTTAAATCTTACACATAATTCGAAAAAAAGCCCTAGAAAACTGTTGCTGGCAAGTAACTCGAAAGTGACAACATAACAGATGTAGTGCATCTAAACTTCATTCATATCACCCGTATTCACACCATGAAACTTTTTTAGTCATCAAAGCAAATGTAGTAGATACTCAGTATGAAACTGTACACGAAACATTCGTATACATCCTTAGCTTAGTGCTAACCGCTTTGCCTGATAGCTAACGGATTGCTAAGCTAGTTTGCTGGTTTTTCAGTAGAAAGAATGGGGTAAGTTGACCCACCCTCTGTATCTTGGGAACTGTGCACTTTTTCATGTCATATGACCAAATATTTTGGATCCGCTTTTGTCAGACTTTGAAAGACTTTGGCTGTTTTTAGCATACTATAAAAAATGTAATGGCTGCTAAATAAAAACAAAATTATCTAGGTGTAAAAATATTTGATGCATTGATGATTTGATGATTTTGCAACATATAAAACCATGTGAATCATTTAGATTAATATTACTCTTAGTAAGCAAGCTAGTTTAGCCAAGACTCTGTTCTCTTTCTTGTATATCATATTATGCAACAGGTTCGGTTTAAAATACATATGTAGGCTATTCAGAAAAAGAAGATGCTTTTTATCACATTATAATCAAATAAACCTTTCCACCTCTAGGCTATAATGGCCTGTTTATCATTATTTCATTTTTTGTTTTACCCAACAATCTCTCTGTTTAGTCAGTTTTTGGGAAGGTTACAACTTTGGTGTTCAACATATTATTTCAGAAATATGTATGTCGAAACAATTAAAGATTTCAATTGAAACTTTATTTTTTGGTTTTATGTTAAGTTAGCTTTGAAAAAAAATTGATTTCTAAGTTAGTTTGAAGAGGTAAATTGTGAAGTACTACTGTGAACACTTACTAAGGGGTAGCTTTCCCATTTGTACATTACAAATGAAAAAGCTAGCCCTTAGTAAGTCTAAGGGGTACTGAATCTTTCATGACCACAAAATAAACAATAAACACACATGTGTCTGCAGAGTATCACTGACCAAAAGACAACCAAATCAAACAGCATTAGTTTTAATTCTCTTCAGAGTCAGTGAAATCACTTTCTCTTCCACTATGCAGTATTCACTACAAGGAATTGATAAACGAGCTTGTGAACCGTCTGTGTATATAGCACACCATGCAGTATTCACTATAAGGAATAAGTTATAAGAGATTAGAGCAAACGAGCAAATGTCTGCCGACCATTCGGATTTATTTTCGCTCCATTATGTTCACGGTTAACATTTTATGGCGAAATAATTTTTAAGAGCTTTGCTGTTTACATAGGATGCGGTCTTGGAGTCAAAAACAGCTAAACAGAGCCTAACACGATGCACAGGTCTTGAGAATGCATCGCTACACCTTAAAATGCAATGCTTTTTCGAGTTGGACATGTAGGTATCACGTGACCCAGTCATACATAGACCAATGATAATAACAAAATGTGTGCAGGTTGAAGAATGCCATTTTTTGTATGAATGGCTCAGACTCTATATTTTGTTGAAACAGTTTGGATTGTTGTGGATTGTGGACTGGGGATATAGAAATTAGGTTGAAATAAAAACAAAATACTAAATTCTAATGACACAAATGTATTTGATTTTTTTCATTTCTGGGATTTGTCTAGCTAGTATTGATATATGCTTCAGTGGATGTTTTCACAAAGCCATATAATTAAATCAATATACTTTACATTATCAACAACCTATTATAATGTCACACTTCAGAAGCCTTCTGTTATTATCTGAAGGCGCTGAACAATTATAGAGTGTGAGCCTAATTAAAATAGTTTTATGACCAGCGAAACCCGTTTAGGTCTAAATATTTTCTCAGAGTTTGTTTGCATTGATCTCACATAATCGCGGCTGCCAAAGCAACACAGAACGCAGAATATGATTAAACCTAATCATTGCACAAACATGGGCACAGATGGCCATGGGCCGAGGAATGCAACATAATTTCATCCATTCGGCTGAAACGTTCGCAGCTATAATCTACACCCACATTTGTGTCGAGATGTGTATCTGAATGTGCTGAGATCCAGGACTCCAGGACTTTTTAACATGCGCATGTCAGCACTCAAACCTTTCAACACATCCTCTGCTCTCTACAGCTCAGATCACCGATAAGAACATGCAAACGGAATCTAATTCTTCAACTACACTTACACTCCTACTCCTTCTTTATCAACAACAAAGAAGCCTGGGCCCAGTAGTGCGTAGGTAGCGCAACGTACCACACATCCCAGCAGCGAGAACAGTTTTGGCCTCCCTCCCACCTTAATGACCGCTCAATATTACTATTACCACCCATCTGCGGCGCACACAGCTAGAGACTTAGAAATACCCAAGCGAGCTAGCATATGCATGCTGTTCAATGATTATGAATGCCTCAGAAACGTTCGAGAGATGCGCGTTTGAGGGCTCAGAATCGCAGCATCTAAAAAAGTTCTTTTTCTCCGTTTGTGTTCTCGTACCAGGTTTGTTTTTCTTGGAGACTCCCTGCTTCACCCTCCTCTGGGCACTTTCTTACCTGACTGCACAATTGATCCGCAGCGAGGCTTTTCTTTGTTGGCCCACTGCACACTAAGGAAATTTACCCACTACTTAGGTTTCCTAATTTCCCCAAAGATAATGTTCTGGAGGCCAAGCGATGAAGAGAATCCGAGACTGCTGGAATATCCAGGAGTCGCACCTTGCAGGCTGTGATATTTCCAATCCAACTAACCTGCCTAACCTTTCATTTTTGCCATTGCTCTTCGCTGGGGGAACGTGCTGTCAGATGCAGCGCTGGTGGACTGTTAACACCTGACACGTGTATTTGTGTGCGCGTCTGCGTTGGAGGCTGAGAATAGCTGAGCTCTTCGCTCCGCTGCAGGCGCTCAGGACAGGACAGTGGCCAGACTCCCAGGGCGAGGGAGCAGATGTCAAGGATATCGACTCTCTCTCCAAAGCATTCGCAGGGTGGCTGGAGGATGAAAGATGGCCACCTGGGGCTCGGGAAGCCAAGACTCTATCTGTTCCCTTTCTCTCGTTCCAATGACCCAGCTTTTCTGAGCTCTAAATACGCAGTAAAGTGCTAAGCGGAAATATTCAAATTCATGCATTTGAATCGCATTATAACATTCCCATCCATTTGGATTACGGAAAAAAACAGTGCAATGATCTACTTATTGCTACGCGATTTTTGCAATCTCACAAATACTTTCCTCATATCTGACACTGTGAAAACATTATGTAACTATAAGACTCACTGAGCAAAATAAACTCATTTTTGCTGTCATTGATTATGAAGGGAGTTTTGACAAAAATTCTGAAATCAAATCACCGATAGACTTTTGCTGATCTTGAATTGAGCGCTAAAGCGATTATGAGGAGAACAAGCTGATCTCAAAAAATATGTACCTATGTGCACTTTTTGTGCAACACCGTTTTTTTATGTACCTTACTGCATGTTTCGTGCAGTTTCAAAGAGAAACATCCACTGAGTGGTATTAAAACACAGGTTTAATATGTGAACCCTGGCACATTTTTATTACATTGCTATACGTATGTATTCCAATGGTTTAACATTTATTAAATTTTAGTGCGTCTTAAGCTGCTAAATAATAGAGTCCCTTTGCAGTGTTCACTGCTCCCTATTTCCTAAGCGCAGGAGAAGTCCAATTCCTATGTCATATTATATTGATAAACTGGTTAAAACTATTCTGTATTAATGTACAGAAAATGTAACTTT
>NC_056712.1:5767443-5768987 GCF_018831695.1 Puntigrus tetrazona | reverse complement strand
ATGTCATGATAAATTCAAATCTTGGACTTTCAGAAGGGCAGAAAAGAATAATACATTTTTTTGTTACATTTTAATGCTTGCAGTATGTTATTTAATGCACAGTAGCCTCTTAAATGTGTTAATATCAAGAACATGTTGATTTGCATGACCCTTTTAAAATTAAAATAGATTATTACATCAAGATCATTTCAATGTGAACACTAGAAAAGGACATTTCTGTTTGTCTTATCGATGCTCATGCTAACACACATTGCCACACTGTAATGAAATCCCTTCCACTGGTCTGTATACTTGACTTATGAATTATGTATTTTAAAATGCAACAACACGTGAAATCAAGTGTGCGTAGCTAAAAACGTCTGCATTCATGCGCAGTATGCTTAGAGTTTTAAAACTTACTAGTCACCACAAACACACCACAGCATATCAACTTGGCGGAACGCTAGTCCATTCACAGCTAGCATACATGCTCACCACACAGCCATTGAACTTTATATTACCCCTCCTTTTGCGCACCCTCTGATCAGCCAGATGGTGCAGGTCTATAAACAGCAAACGATATCTGACGTTTGATTGTAATGCTGACACTCTGCACTCTTTCCAGGGCGAGGAGGGAAACATGAGTAACACGTTCATGTGTTTACTATTGTTAGCATTACAATCTGGGCCACAAATGCTGTCAGAGTGCTAATAAATATGCAGTACAATTTCCCCCTGGTTCCTGGTCCTAGATCAGCAGAGGGGTCACCAAAGTGTCTCGGTGATTCATATCCTGGATTCAAGAAATTATTTCAGGTGAAGGTCACCACGGTATTCTACATTCATGTGCTGACAAAGAGACTGCTCTTTCTTTAAAAGCCAGATGTGTTCTTGCTTACATTAACACAAAAGCTAATTATTTTACGCTTACATGTTATACTCTCATTTTTTAATGTCACAGCTGTGTCACATTTCTGTCCTATTTCCACAAGAACATGATTTGGTGCAGATCGACAACTCAACGCATTAGCAAACTGATTACAGACGTAATTAGGCCTTCCTAGCACCTGAACCGTTAGCATTGCGCATCAAATTTGTGAGCCCTGCACGGGCGACAGATAAAGGCAATTCTCTCTAACTACACTTAACATCAGAGCAGAGCACCTGAACTGCGATCAGTCAGGGAGGCTTCGGTGGCAGATTGAGGTCATGGTGAATTATGACAGGAGTTGGAGGTAATCACTCATTTGGCCTCGCTAAAACACGCTGCTTTGCTCTGCTTTCGACCTCAGCTGCCAGCGTCCTCAAGACAGCGTTGAAGCGGCAGGACAGAACATGCTTCTGCTGCTGCGAGCTGAGAATTATTCACTTCAGGTACGAACCCGTGACCGGTGACCTTGCGGAGTGACGAGCGCCTACTCATTTCAGACGTTTCCTAGCTGCAACGATAACGAGGCATACTCAAAAAATTATTACTGCACATCTTTACTATGAGACGACTCATTCAGAATTCATATATTTTCAGCAATGGACTAGATCCAAATCAAAATATAATGTTGAGGAGA
>NC_056712.1:5767219-5767402 GCF_018831695.1 Puntigrus tetrazona | reverse complement strand
CTATCTATCTATCTATCTATCTATCTATCTATCTATCTATCTATCTATCTATTTTTCTGTCTGTTTTTTGTTAATTGTTCTATCTATCTATCTATCTATCTATCTATCTATCTATCTATCTATCTATCTATCTATCAGAAAGTGGGCTGGACTATTGCTCTTTCTCAGAACTGCATTTACTCT
>NC_056712.1:5764644-5767205 GCF_018831695.1 Puntigrus tetrazona | reverse complement strand
ACACACACACACACACACACACACACACTGATTATGTGTTTTAGCCCGTCTGTGCTCTGGGCTCATTCTCCTGAGCCGTCTCTCCAGCACAGCTAAAAATCCCTCCCAAGCATCAAATCCCTCTCGTCTCTCTATAGCCGTTATAAAGTGGGATCCCTCCGCGGGACAGCCTCTGGTTATGCCCAGCATGTCATTACCGCCCCCTTCTCTTCTTTTCTCGCCACCCCGCTCCAACCCTTTGACGGGTTTTACATAACAGACCACAAGAACCGAGTCGTACTCATCAACACAGTTTACTGTCACCACGCCAGAGCCAGTGCTACAAGTGACAATTCCTCTTTATTTCCGCTCATTTCTATGACTAAGAAACGTCCGTCTCCATAGCTACAGCACATGCGACAACAACACACGGAAAGGTAGCAGCTGAGGTTTTGTGGAGTTCATTTTCTGAGGCAGCCAAGTGATGCCTATAATGCAACAAATTGCCTCCAGGGTCAGGCCGATTTCTGAAATACCATAATGTCCTTGTTTTCCTCACGATAGCAAGACGCTATAGATTAGGCAAGCTGACTGGCTGCAAATCAATTCCATTGCAATCACAAGGGCCGAACAGCATTTTATCTTTTTTTTTTTCATTGGAAGTGCTATAGAATATTACAATCTCGTCGGGTTCGGGGCTGCGGTGCGTGTGTGAAATGAGCTGGTGGATTATGTAGCATCTGACGCTACATGCTATCAGCAGACTGTATCATAAACAATTGAACGTGACATCAGATGCTATGAACGGGTCACTAAACATTCGCTACCGCTGGATCTACTCACACGTGCCAGAGACATTTGCTCGCTGTGTAGTACCTGTTACACGTCAGTGAGATAAGAGAGTGAAAACAATACTGACGCAGACTTGCCCATGTGTGTTTTCCACCAAATTTAATTAGAGAAACATCTGCAAACCCAGAGGACAAATACCTTAGGCTAAATAGAAATAGACAACACTTGATAACATGCAAAGTGAAAGACTATTTCATGTAAGTGAAGCTGTAGCGTAACTGCAGCATTTATTAAATGTTAACATTAGTTTTTTTTAAAACTTGATCATCCTAAAATGTGCATTAATAGGTGCATTGCATTTACACCCAAATGTTAATGAATCTATATGCAACCCAAACTGTAAACTGTAGCTAACAAAACAGCTGTTAATAGCCTAGATTTAGTGCAGTGCTTGGCAAAAATCGACTGGGAGGCATAATGTGGCATGCATTTCTGTCACGCAATATCGTGCTGCTTGCGTACACTGTGTGAATGCTGTAACCTGTTAATATTCTGTTCTGAGATAAACATAAATGTATCTGAGATAATGTAGCCTTGGACAATTGTGATGAGGATTTCGGTAAATTTGAGATATTGGTAAACAGTTTGAGGTACTGAGATTTATAATCTTCTATAGCTTTTGGTTGTGTTTTGGACTTATTTTATATAATTTTTTTATTATTTGGAATTTAGTAACTTCTTTTAAGGTGTTCAAATCCAAAAGTACGTTTACTCACTGATAGATGATGGAGTATGGTGATATGACACAATAAAAATGAGGTGATAAAAGACAAGGACATTCAAACCTGCATTAAATTCTAAAGCAGAACGAGATGCATTACTGAATGAAACTCAAAATTCAAGCACAAATGATAAATATGCTAAAGGACGATCCCAGAAATACCAGTACTGTATTCCCTTCCAAAAATTCATAAATGCATGAATTTTCTTACTTTACTAATCTGAAATAGCATCCTAAAATTGCAGTTTTATGCAGCCTTATAGGTCGTCTGTGCAAGTATCTTATATGACCCCTATGTACGTTTTGAAGTTAATCGTCATCTAGCGTAGAAAATACATAACTATTTGGTATTTCAGCGATTTTTGTGAAAACGACCTATACGGAGGCATTGGGTGGAGGACATGTTGGTTTTATGGAAGCGTACGAACAGAAATACAATACTTTCTGTTAACAGAAATCATCTTCCTTCTTTAAAAATGGGAGGTTTTGATGCAGAGGGGAGTTTTGGAGAACATGTAGTGTTTAATCAATTTAAAACACAAGGAAACCCCCACAATTGGCTTCGGATAGCGTATAAGGTAAAACGATTAGATAATCAACAATTACTGAATCATACATATGCAAGACAAAGAGAAATCTTGCTTAAATGTGGGGTAACTTTCAGTAACTGCACACTACGATTACACACACATTAGTAAATAGTTAGTTTATCCTTTATAAAGCATTGTCCCAACATTAATATTCATTACTAAGCAGTTTATATATATTTTATAGCTATAAAAATGCATTGTTCTTGATTTATGAGCTATTACAATTTTTTTTTAAATGCTCAATTAAATAAAATCATTGAAAAAAGCAATTGTTCAGCTCCATACTTGACTTTTTATTGTTTTCCATGAAATTGCAGAGGATTAATTTATTTTTTTTTTTTATCAAGTGTACAGACGTACAGTATATATTTAGCTTTTGCTGTGTTTTGTATCCCTCTTTGTTGTGTTAAAGATAAATG
>NC_056712.1:5759852-5764544 GCF_018831695.1 Puntigrus tetrazona | reverse complement strand
TTTATTTTAACTTGAAAAATCAATCACATCTTACTTCTGGAAATATGGCATACTATATTTCATAGTGAGGGGATTTTATCCATCAGAAATTGATCTGGCTGCTTCACTCCAGAACTATGATTATATAGTTTTGCGGCATTATGCACAACAGGAGCCTATAAAAAAAATATCAAATATCCATTTGGCGATTTCACAAAGCATGAAAATATATTTATACCTACACACATGCTGTATATTTTTAGTTTAATAAATCTAAAAATGGATTGTGGTATAAACAATAAATACCCAATTATTACCAATAACCACGCCTTTGCCCTAAATACATTCTTAATTTTTTCTTATTATTGGTTAGCATGGTAGTTGTTCAGTGTTGGTAATTGTAGAATTATGGATAACTAATAAATGGCTAATATTCTAGTAATATGCATGCTAATAAGCAACCAGTAGGTGTAACCAAAAAATAAATTATCTTAATTCCTGCTTAATGGGAATTAAGATAACAATCTTAATTCCCACTTAATGCCCACATATCAAATGTGATTTGGTCAAAATGAATGTAAATGTAATAAAGTAGTCTGATTATATTACCTAAAATGTGTAACGGATTACATTACTGATTTAAATTTTTGTCATTTGGAATCAGTAACAGACTCCGGTCTGCAAGTGATCTACTCTGTTGTCCGCACAGAATAGACTGAACAAACACATCTGCAGCTGGACTACGTGAAGGTGTGTTTCTCTGTAAAAATCCACACACACAGCCTTGAATGAGACTGACAGATGAAAGCCCCCTGCTGCCACCACATCATTCTCCTGCAGGCCCGACCATGCGGCGAAACAGAATTACTGATTATCAGCTTCATTATGAGAGAACCTAATTGGCTTTCAGAGGTCCACTTGACCTCCTGACACGTCTGCCCAAACAGTTTTTTTCCACAGTCTACAGCTAAACGGCTTCATATGCCGCTGATGAAGTGTTACGGAGATCATGCATTCAGAGCAGCCTCGTTCCGTGCCCCCTTTGCTCAGTTTACATCCAAACTTTATCGGTTTTGACACAGAGAAATGGACTTTGCAGTGGCTCTCATCAAATTATAGAGGTGCGTTCTGAATGCTCCAGTGAATCCACACTCCGAACTAAACTGAAAAACAACAGCTTTGACCTTCTCGCTGAGCCAGAGCAGCAGCCTGAGCAAGTGTTGTTTCTGGTCAGAGCCTATTATCTTAGGGTCTGAGCAAGCGTGTGACCTAATACATAAAAGAAGGGAATCGATAGTGGGCCTGTAGAGGCAAGATGACAAAACTCTCAGAGGTAGGGTCAAAAGGATGTTCCCTCTGCATCCCAACATGGTCAAGGTCAGATAATTTAGGTGGTCGCCGTTTAATAGACACCTATGGGAGAGCGAGTACTGCATAGCTGCACCGTTCCCCATCAAGAGCCTGCTGCCTAATGAGGATTCTATTAGCAGACGGGGAGCGTCTTGGCAGTGTGGCATACAAAGACGACTGGCTAACAATGCTGCCAGTTAGCAAACAGATGTTCTTTCGGCACCGGAGCTGGTTGCGGCTAATAAAGCCTTTACTTGTTTGTTGGAGTCCGGGAACCCTCCAGAGAACAATCGCATCGGGGTAGGACTGCATTTTTCATGTGCCAGTTGCATCACTTCTTTCATAGGAGAAATTCAAGCTAAAGCAGCAGTATGCAGTTAACATTAACCGAGCGCATGTCGTGCCCACAAATCGCCCACAGCCCATTCCCTGACCGTCTGAGGTACGTTGCACACAAAACCGGAAAGAGGTGCTATACACACCTTTTGGTGCTGTGCGGCTGCAATAAGTACTTTTGAGGAACACACTTGGAGGCACTTGGTAACCAATTTAAATTAGGTAAACTACAACGAAGCTGCTCATATGAGAAAAGGTGCATAACATATAAAAACTATTCAGAGCAACATACGCATATTAAAACGAACCAAATGTGTTTTGCTAAAGTAGCTATAGTTCAGTTGTAGTATTTGTAGATTTCCATGGATACTACAGTTAACACTTTTTAATCCTGAGCGAACAATTAACAATTAATCTCTGCACACCTAATGGCAATCAATAGGTGCAAAGGAGACAAAGACCAACAAAGTCCAAAAAAAAAAAAAATCAGTGTGATTTGATTTTATTAATTATGCGTAAACAAAACAAAAATATAACATATTAATATTTAACAATTAAGGTGTGTTAAATGCATTTAATGTAAAGTAGGTATCTTTACCCATTAATTATTCCATAAGTCCATCCATCCATCAAACAAACAGCATTTCAGAACAGTTTTTGACAGTCAAAATTAATTGTAAAAAATCCCATAATGACTCATAAAAAACTGTGACCGCTTTACATGTTGTTCAGACGCCTTTCTCCTGTCTAAGTGGGTGGTTCTTGGCCAGAATAAGGTGGAATGTGGACCCTTTGCTGATTGTCAAGCGTCTGGCCCTGTGAGACTAGCATTCACGTAACACCATTGAACAGTACTGTCTAAGAAAGATTGCATAAGCACATTTATCTCTGAGCGGTTTGACACGCTGTGATGAAGAATGCCCCCATATTATACATTAAGTTTGCCACACACAAACCCCCCCCAGCATATTACGGAAGGCAGAGAACAAATCTAGTTTTAGCAATTGTCATCCACTTTTGTCTCTGCCGCATTATTTAGTCTGAAAGGTTGTCGCTAAGCCCACTGCTCTGAAACAATCCATATATTTAAATGAAACAGTTTGTGTTCTCTGAAGCTCAAAATCCTCTGCAACTCCGCGGGAGTGAAGGTTAAAGATTTCCGGTAAAGGTTTTTTTTTTCCCAAACAAGCTGAGTGCTAGGATTTTTTTGGAGAGATTTCACTCTTTAACATGAATGTTCCTCCCATTTGGGATTTAACCATGCTCAGAAAGTGCATTTCTCATCCCATTCTACAGATAAGGCAGTCATGTCAGGCTGACTGATGCCTGCACGCTATGAAAGCAACTGTCCATCGCTGTGCACTCCAGTGGCAATGTTCCTCAACGGCTAATGCTCCAGATGGTATACGCTCCCCATGTCACCGCATATGAGAGCTTCTCTCCGAGCCACAATTTAGTGTACCATGTGCACCAAACACACCCACGGCTCAATAAATTGGATTGGTTTTGATTTGGCTAGAGCCGAAGGAAAACTCTCTGCTATCCGTGATTTTTCTTTTTTCCATCTCTAATTATTTTCGTCAGGCTGCAAGATGTTCAGAGGAAACAAGCAGCTCATCGTGCTTACGAATATTTTGAAATCAAAGGCAATGGCTGTAACAGAGAATAGTCTTGTCTTGTGCAGGTGAGGGGATTGAAGGGCTCTTGAGTGAGATTGGGTTGACAGGAACATGGATGGGTAATTTCAATCGCACTAGTTGAATAGCAGGCCAAACAACAGGGTCCGACGTGAATTTAATCTTTACAATAAACGCTATTGTAGGATAACACAATGTATCGTCACAAAAAAAGAGCTTCAGTAGCAAAAAATTTTAAAGGACACCAACCTTTTTGCAAATTTGTTGTACCGTTCAGGCCATGCGATGTGAAGCGTGAGAGCAAAGTACATGATTTAAATAAGAAAGATGGAAATATTTGGTGGAAATGCAACTGAAATTAGTACCAGTAATATAGTAGTACCGCGCTGCTGACTTAAAAGTAATATCTAATGCTCTATGTCATTTGCAGTGTTTCAAACACTTGTTTCACAGACGCCATTATGGTGCTTATTTAATTTGTTGAGTTGTCATTGCAGAAATAAATGTGTTTATTTTTCATTTTAATCCAATTTTGTGTAAAAATGTCTTGTTGTTACTTTCGGCAGTACAATCAATAACTTGCTGAGAAAGAGACAATAATTTAAAATGTTTAATATTGCTTTGAGTTCATTCATCAAATTGAACGATCAATCTGAGAGCGCTGAATTGTGGGATACGGCATCCTAGTGTGCCAGGGCCGGCGCCGAGGGGGGCGTTTGTAGGCCTCGACCCCCCAAAGGAGTTACTGTTTCTCCCGGCCTCCCCTCACTGCCGAATGCGAAAGCGAAAAAACAGTGCTCATTCAAAAGCGATTGCATGCCACTGCAGATTAAAACGCAACCCCAAAAATATATGTCTTGCTTATAAAAAGTGAATACTAACCGCATCCACTTACTCTGTATACTAACTTCAATCCTTTAAAAATAGTATTGCGGTAACAAATAGTAATAAACACTTTGTCATATAAGTTGCATGTATGCTATATGTTAATTTAGCATTTTTTTCAATTTGTCTTCAATCAAAGTGCTTGATTGCTTTACATTACGGTAAATGCAGCAGGCCATACAGGTATTGAGATACTGTGCACATCACGCATGCTAGTTTCTAACAGGCAATGCGTACGACTGCCGCTGCAGAGAAACCCGTCGGCCGGATCTGCACGAGAGTTGCCATTGCTCACTGCATGCACCTCGGCCGTTAATGAAGTCTTAAATAAGCAAAGCATTATGTGAGCAGCATTCACGAGGTGAAGGAGAGGTGTTAAACTCGCACCAAAGACCTGGAGCTGTTAGTGAGAGCGGGGGAGTGAGACGGTCATTTCGGAGGCTGATTGGCAGCGATTCTCAGGCAGCATGTGGAAGCAGGAGTTTTATTTCGATCATGTTTGATG
>NC_056712.1:5759122-5759845 GCF_018831695.1 Puntigrus tetrazona | reverse complement strand
GGCGGGGTGGGAGTGAGGGGGGATCGAGCGCTCAGCTGTCATGCTCTTTGTGTTAGGCTTCCTGTGCAGGTGGGCGCTGAGGAGTGCCAACTCAGACGGCCACGCATCCAACTATAATGGCCGCTTTTCACGGGGGCCAGAGAGAGGCACGGTCTCAAAGGACCAAGAAAAAGAGCGAAGGAGTGCGAGTGCGAAGGAGGAGGCTGCGAAATGATGGAGGAAAGGGTAGGTATTGCCTCAGAGGAAGAAAGCGAGCGGCGCAGTGCAGCTCTCAGAAGCGAAAGAGAGCAGCGAAAAAGAGGAAGAATCTAGATGGAAAGAACCGTATCTAGAACCCTAAGAATTTAAGCTGCAATGCATTAATTAGGAAAAAGTGGGGATTCTGTAGGAAGTCTGTGGGAAAGTATATGCACACACTTTATTTTACGGTCCAATTCTTGCTGTTAACAAACCATTAACTATAACTTGCTGTTTATTAATACTATAGTTTAGGTATTGGGTAGAGATGTAGAATATGGTCATGCAGAATATGTGCTTTATAAGCCACATAAACAGCCACTACGTTATTAATAGGCATGCTAACAAGCGGCTAGATAATAGTTAGAATTGGTCCCTATGCTAAAGTTTAGAAATAAATTCCACCTGCATCTTTTGGCATTGAATAAGACAACAAGTCACAAAACAATTGCAGTGTTATTATTAATAAATATCGACTAAATTAAT
>NC_056712.1:5748103-5759069 GCF_018831695.1 Puntigrus tetrazona | reverse complement strand
TTTAGATATTGTGTAGGATTAGGAATGTAGAATATGGTCATGTAGAATATGTGCTTTATAAGTACTAATAAACAGCAAATATGTTAATGACAGGCATGCTAATAACAGTGAGAATTGGTCCCTATACTAAAGTATTACCTTTTTTGAATATCATATTCAATACTTCTCATGTACATGAATTTTCATTTGGGGTCCAAAATGAGCAAAAATGTGCAATTTGTTGGAATTGTGGAAATTTATATTTATATTTTCCTCTTATATGTCTTGAGGTACAGATAAAAACAGTATAAAACTGAAGCATGCATTTTTACAGAGGCAAAGAGTTGCCATTTTCATGATGCAAACATACTGCAGCTCGTGATAAAAAAAAAATACAGCGTGAAAACAAGGAGGGGAGCAATCGAACTTGGGTTCGGACCAGTTAAACCAACTGTGAAAGCACACTAATATAATTCATTAGTCAAATGGCTAATTCATGTGGCTCATCCATTTAAATTCTAGACCGTTTATAATATAGATGATACAACAGTTAGTTCTGATTCACAAATTTTATTGTGGCATATGGACATTAAGTGAGCAAGTATTGACTTTAATATCGCCCCGTGAGTAGCTGTCTGACGAACACAATTTTGTAATGCACTACGATATCATTTTTGACATTACCGTGAGGAGCAGAATTTTATTTCTTGCTCCTGAGATGTTTTTGAGGATAGATTAGCATGCAGTGCTCTTTTTCTAGAGAAAGGTCACTGACCCGAGGCACAGCAAACCAAAGTACACAGCCAGAGAAAGGCTCCATTTGCTCAGAAAATGTCTGCCAATCCACAGAAGCAGCACCTTGGGGAACCATTTATTACGTGCATCACAGTGACATCATGCATTTTTTGAGGGGGCTTCAGTGGCTCACTTGATCTTCAAGGCAGATTTTTTTTTACCTTTTTGACTAGCATTTTTAAGCAGTTTATTATTTCAATAGTAGGAGTGAAATCTTTTTTTCCCTTGAGAAAAGTCAGAAGAATTTCAAATATTGTATCATGCATTGTAGCTTAGGTTTATCAAATCATAACCATTTAATTTCACTCATACCTAGCCATTATCATTTCTATGTACAGTACGAATAAAAACAAACAATAACACNAAAGAAAGAAAGAAAGAAAGAAAATGTACATTTACATTCTCTGGAGGGACGAGAAATGACAAGAGGAGAAAGAATCTTTATAGTTTGATGGCTATGCATTATGTATAACTCACTCTTTATCCTCTTTCACATTTCCTCATGTTTTTAGTTTTTCTTTTGATCTCACCCTCTTGTCAGGGCTCAAATCACCAGGTATTATATTTTATAGACCTGTCTCACTGCTTCAGGTGCCCGAATGATGCCTCCAGTCCCAGAATGAACTACATTCCTATGGGTGGCAATTTGTCACTTCTCCATTTCTCTTGAAGGAGAGCTGGATGTGCACTCCCTCTGGGACAAATGGCTATTTTTTATACTTTATACACTGCCTGTCCATCCATTACTACTTTCAGTGTTGCTTTCACTGCGCTGGATGTAAGTAGCATCTACATGTAGCTACGGGCGGCGGCTTTAAGACCTATCGATCATTTCCCAGAGTTATTCAACACATGGCCTGTAGTTGGAGGTCTGACATATTGCAGCAACTGAGAATACTTCACGCTCTGCTGTGTCCACGCTGGGTCCTTCTGGTTTGAGCTGGGATTTTAAAATTCACTGAACTGAAATAGTCTTCTCTTAAGTACTTAAGAAAATCCCAACGCATTTGATAAACGGATATGCTTCTGTTTTATTTTCATCTGAATATAATTATTTGTAAGCTTTAATTAGTCTAAAATGTTTCGAGGGTAATTTTGTGACTCTGGATAATTGTGATATGCAACGTTGTATCATGTGGAATATTAGATGTTTCTGTCTATTTGTTAACGAGGGGTTCATAGTCATGTTTGTAAATGTGTGGAGTAAAACATATCACTATTATTTTAAAGTGAAAACCTAAAATTAGACCCTTGAGGTAGGATGAGCCCACCAGAATTGGCACAGAAGGCCCAGTGTGGCATGCTGTTATTTTAATGTTATCTTAATTTAACACTAATTCATGGGGTTATTCTGAGTTAGACCCCCTTTTTGTCTTCAGACCCAGCTTAAATCTTCATGGCATAGATTCAGCCAGGTGCTGGAAACACTCCTAATTGATTTTGCTCCATATTAACTTTTGAGCTTTGTGAATTTGTTTGGAAGCAGGCATAACAAGATGGACCCAATGTGGTCTCAACCATAGACATACATAGATGCCTACTAGAGCACTCCAGGCACGCAGATGCGGCTTGACATCATTTACTGTCCCATACATTCATACTAGAGCCGTTGTGTACAGAATTGTGGCATTGTGGCTAGCAGCCTGAACCTTTTTATTCATGGCAGGATGGATCTTTCATGTTGTTTGCATCAAATTCTGAACCTAACACTATCCCACTATCGCAGTGGAAATTGAGACAGATCAGACCAGTTTTTTCAATCTTCTATTGTCTGGGTTTGGTGAGCCTGTGTGAATTGTAGTCTCAGTTTGCCGTTCTCAGCTAACAGGATTGACAGCAGTGTGGTCTTCTTCTGCTGTAGCTCATCTGCTTCAGTGCTTGCTGTGTTGTTGTTCAGACATGCTCTTATGCATGCCTCGGTTGTAACAAGTGATTATTTGATTTACCTTTGCTTTTTTATCAATTCAAACCAGTCTGGCCATTCTCTTCTGACCTCTGGCATTGGTTTCTGAAAAACTTTCTGATGCTCACTTTGAACTTATCGAATCTAATTTTCTTGACCATGACTACGTGCATGAATGCCTTGAACTTCTGCCATGTGATTGGCTGAATAGATATGAGCAGTTGAACAGATGTGTCTGAGAGATAGGAGAGTGTATACTGTAAATCATAGAATAAATATATCATTGAGATGAATCTCTTTTACTGGGATTCTGATTTGTTTGTCATATGTATAATATAAAGTATTTAAAATATATTAGTTGAATTATTATTTTACAGTAGTAACACTTAGTAAGTATTAATAAAACTGATGTAAAATGTCTATTTGTGTAGTTGACGTGTAAAAGGTGACAGATAATTGTAAAAAAACAAACAAACAAACAAAAAAACATTAAAGATCAACCCCTCATGCTATTTGTAACTCTAAGAATGAAGATGTGTGTTGTGTGTTGTTTTTCCTACATTTTTGCTTCGTCACACAATAGGACACGCTACAGTTTTTATTTGTCAACTACCCATTTCCATTTTGTAAGCATCTACGCTCATTACATCCAGTCACTGACAAGTAAACTCTGTGTAATGTTTCAGAGGTTCAAAACACATTTATGAGTTCTAAAGGTTACAGCATGCGTCGATCAAAATGTATTTATCTCTTATTTGATGCCTTATTTTTTAATCTGTTTCTGAGGAAGTAGTTTGGCTTTCTTTTCTATGAGGTTTAAATGAAGTGTAACTACCTGTTTTAAAAAACTGTCTGATAAAGCAGAAATACGCCACAGCTGATGGAGTTTCTGACGGTTTTTAATGCTTCCTGTGATCAGATGATGAAATGCTTTGGATGAAATGTACCACTGAATACTTTGAAGAGAGACAAAGAGACTACAGCTTTAAAAGCCTGATAGCTTATGAAAGAGCAGTATTCAGCTGTCAGAGCATCTTCAGCCAAACTCTGTGAATACTACATCCATAATCGCCAGTGGCTCTTTCTATACAGAAATCAGCTATGGTGTTAAAGACTCACATTTCTGTTCTCTGATTTCTGATCTGACATTTACCTGCCGGTGCATGGCAGCTTCACTGGTCAGCGATTGCAGCCATTTATGATGCTCCGAATTCAACAAAAACATATTTGCTTCTGTTGTCTTTAAACAACAATAGGTTGGATTTCAGAGGGAACGCAAAAGAATGGATACCGCCAGATTTCTGTCATTTCTAAAGGTCAAATGCGATCACTGAATTTAGAGAGGCTCTTGATGTACATGTTTTAGCCTGTTTTTCTGACATTTTGCAGAATGGGGTTGTGCTCACCAGCTACTTGAAATGGGGTCACATAAACTGTTTTTGTCTCCACACACAGTAAATAGAAAAACCATTCATCCTTCAAAGCTAGCGTGACCACTGTATAAGAAGTATCACACCAGTCTGTTAATATTTTTGTTCACATTTATCGTAGGATATGTTTCAATTGTGCATCAAATAGCTAATGTATTCTTATACACAGAGGAAGTGCATGTAAGAAAACAGCAAAACCAGAAGGTAAAGATTCACAGGAAGTCATCTTTCTTTTGAGGTTTTTACAGTAGCAAGTAGCAAGCAAATACTGTAGCAAGTTTTAAATGTGAAGGTGGAAAAGATTAATGTGGATGAAATGTCATACAAAATGAGTTACTGTCTCAGTACAGCTGTGATTGGCTGTGACCCCTATACGAGTTACTTTTAGATGAAACCTAGGCTCTTTTTCTCCCTCCCATCTTTCCTCTGTATTGTCCTCCTCTCTTCCCTCATTTACCCATCTCTCCTCTCTCCTCCAGACTAGCATGGCCTGCCTCTTCTAACCCCTGGTTATCTGATGTTCTTCATAAGCATTGCACCAAACTCAGGGCAGCCAAGAGAAAATTACGCAAATCAATCAGACCTGAGGAGGTCTTTGCTTTAATTTTTCTCAAGTCCACACTGGAAAATCTTAATATTTTCACAACAAGATCAACAGTGCTCCAGACATGCATAATCTTTTCAGAACATTTCATTCTCTAGGTCCCCCTCTACCACCTCCCATCACAGCTAATGATTTTGCTACATTTTTGAACCAGAACAATCAGCAGTCAGTTCTCAACCCAACACACACAGGACCCCTAACCAATTACATCCACTGCTGACACTCCACTCTTCTCCTTCTGTTGTCTCACAGAGGCAGAAGTATCCAACATTCTCCTCTCCAGCCATCCTACAACATGCCCTCTGGACCCAATCCCAGCATATCTTCTCCAAGCAATCTTATACCAGCACTTTCCCCACTGCATTCAAGCCAGCTTGGGTAACCCCACTGCTAAAAAAACTACAATTAACACATCTCTTATAGACAACTGTAGACCTATCTTTCTCTTTCCATTCATAGTCAAAACACAGATCATCAGCTCTCATTCTGCTTGACCTATCAGCTGCTTTTGACACTGTCAATCATCAGATCCTCCTGTCCACCCTCTCATTGCTGGGTATCACAGGTATTATATTCCGTTGGTTTGAATCCTATCTCACTGGTAGGTCTTTCAAGGTGGCCTGTGAAGGAGAAGTATCTAAAAAATATCAACTGGTCACTGGGGTTCATCAGGGATCGGTTCTTAGACCCCTCTTCTTCTCCAAATAACACTACATCACTGGGCCCCATCATACAGGCACATGGCTTATCCTATCACTGCTATGCTGATGACACAAAGATCTACCTTTCGTTTCAACCAGATGGACCAACGGTAGCTGCCCGCATCTCAGGGTGCCTATCAGACATCTAGGCAAGAATAAAAGATAATCACCTGCAGCTCAACTTGGCCAAGACCAAGCTTCTTGTCTTCCCCACCACTTCAGCTCTACAGCATGACTTCACCATCCAGCTAGGTTTGTCTACAATAACCCCATTAACTTTGGTCAGAAATCTTGGTGTAATCTTTGACAACCGGCTGACCTTCAAAGAGCACACTGCAAAGACTGCTTGATCTTGCGGCACAACATCAGAAAGATCAGGGCCTTTCTTACAGCACAACTTCTTGTCCAGGCCCTTGTCATTTTAGGCTGGATACTGCAATGCTCTTCCACATGGACTTTCTGCAACCACAATCAAACCTCTACAAATGATTCAGAACGCAGCAGCGAGATTGGTCTTCACTGAGCCTTTCTTCATCTCCTTGCACTGGCTCCCGGCTGCAGCTCGCACAAAATTCAAGAGACTGATGCTTGCATATAGAACAGCCACAGGCTCAGCACCCGTCTAGTTCCATTAACTATTACAAAGCTACATCCCCTCCAGAAGTCTGAGATCTGCGAGTGAGCAATGCCTCGTGGTGCCTTTACAGAAAGGCTTGAAATCTCTCTCCAGAACATTCTCGTTCACTGTTCCTGGCTGGTGGAATGATCTTCCCATCCCTTTCGGGAATGCTGGATCCATGTCAATCTTCAAACAACAGCTGAAAACTCATCTCTTTCAACACTACTTGACTGGTATTATGAGCACTTGCTCTGTCTGTTTGCATCTTTAAGATGAATCGCTTTATGTATTTCATTGTAAGTTGCTTTGGATAAAAGGATCTGCAAAATGACTAAATGTAAACGTAAATGTTGTCCTGTCGATGTGATAGGGTTTAAATGTAGTCGTTGTGTAAATCTGCTTCAGTGGCTCAAAATGGTGGCAATGAACAGAATAACTGATCAACTCACACACACTAAAATTCTTTTGGTCACATCTAAATCAAAATAATCCTAAAATAACAACTGCATCAGATTTTTCATGCATGTCATTGCCTTTGACCTTTATAACACATTACTTATTTTAAATTTGACAAAGACTGTTTTTAAAAACAGACACTACAAAAACTACAAAATATTTCTTTGAGATTATGATATCCACATGACATGTACTTTAAATTGTGCAATTACTTTACTACCCATTGCATGCCATGTATATAAAAATTGCTACTGCATGCTTGTGATACACATTTATACTTTGCATTTGAGTGAATAATATGACAAGAAGTATACAATGTGTGTGAATGGAAATTTGTCAAACACAGTAGCATTCATTCACTCTGGTGACTCAAATGTAAAAGATGAATAAACAATTGGATGTCAAAAATAAAGCTAATGCTAGCATATGATTGTTTGCAAAGTCTTTTCATAAACCCCTCCTACTTTAGTCAGATTAAAGTCAAATTTTGATGCAGCAAAATTTTCCGAGCATCAGTTATGAGGTCATGAAATAATTATTCTCCAAAATCAAGGTAATTATTCACAACCTGTTTTGCACAAAATGAAGACCATCTCCACCACACATGGTATTTTTAGGGATTGTTAATGCTCATAAAACCCTAAAAATGAATAGCAATTAGTCAAATCAACAGAGCTGAGAGACAAGTGCAATTATTTGAGAAGTTAGGCACCATCTCTCAATTCCAGTGGAATAGCGTAGGCGTGAATAACTGTTGTGACGTGTAAAAACATTGTGTGGAGTGATTGAGGACAGCCAGAGAATGATGTTCAGTTAAACTAAGTGCTTTCAGTACACTTAAAGCAAATGGACTTGCTTAACTTGAATGCATATAATATTAAAGTCATAAAGTAGATTGATTTCTTTTCAGAGCCCTTATTCACTATATGAGACACTGTCACTTTAAGTCTAACCACATTATGGTTTCAATTAAAACAAGACCACATTCAGTCATAAAGAAATACTATGACTTGACATGCCAACTGGCTAGGAGTTATCTGTGCATTATTTTAACAGTAATGTCACAGCAAATACAGCATCTCTTCATTCCCTAACGTGTTGTGTCACTAAGTCTGATGTGTCGTTGTTCAATGCAGTCTTTGTTAAGCCATCATCTCATTTAGTTCATTAGACTCAAGTGCCTCTTATTCATGCACAGTTTTGTAGCTCAAAGTGTTAACGGTTGAAAGTCGTGCATCACAAAGCTACCCCCATGAATACCATCTCGCTAATAAAACTAACACAATTTAAGTGTGCATATTTATGGTCCTCAATAACCCAAAAGTCTTCATAAAAAATGAGAGCTGACATGGGTAGAAGGAATCCTCCAACGTACCCCTCACGAGTCCCCTTTAATGTATGAGACGTTCCATTAAAAGGGGAGCATGTCCTCGCGAGCAGAGCTTTTAGGCTGATTAGTTACAGGAATAGAAAAAAAGGACTCCTGATGACCTTCAGTAACACTGTTGGTAGGCCTCCAACAATCTTCCAATACACACACACACGGCCAAAGCTCCAGTTGTTTAATATTCCAGCAGCAGCCCGTGGAGCCATCTCTCATTTGACATCATAATTATTATTAGGAGAGAGAAAGAAAAGGCAAATCTGCATGTTCAATTAGAGCCAGCCTTATGCCAAATAGATAATAACACACGAGATTGGCTAATGTCCTTGATTTAGAACTCCTTATTCTCGCCATCATTCTCCTGCCCTTTTGTTTGCTCTCCCTCCCTGAGCACTGATGCTAGGAAAACAGGAGAAGAAAAGCTGAAATGCATTTGAAGGAGGGGGCAGTAGCAGGACATGGTCAAGAGCTCAGAACAGAACATGTGGTCTCTGAGCTACGTGATTTGCTGAAATACATGAGATACAAATGCTTGCAAAAACATTCATATCAACAATGACAGTGCTTCCCTAGCCCTGGCCATAACCCATCTTTGCTGTTAGATGGCACTAGTTGGTTGGTGAAATATTACAACCCCAAACTTTAAACCTATTGAAAAGCACAGTTGTGCAAGGCCCTAGCATTAACTTTAAACCAGGTCTGCTCCTGGAGAGACAACATCCTACAGAGAGTCCTCCTACAGAATTTATCTGCAATTGGCTCCAACAGGGTTTGTTCGTTTAGGGTTGAAGCTGAAATCTGGCCCCCTATGAGCAGGACATCCTTAATACACCCCTACCTCTGAAACTGGACATACTGACTAGTTGACAGGAATGTTAACCTACCAAAAAGTAGTATACTTCAAGTTTATTTTATTAAGTATCTACTATTTTTAAATGTGCTTTGCGTAGTATACAAATAGCAGTTTACTAATAGTATACTTGGGACTAAATTGGCCCACTTTCTAGTATAAAAAGTACTCTTTAAGTATAACAATAGTAAACTAAACAACTACACAACTAGTTTACATCAATGTTTTTAGCTTGCCCTGCAACTACACTAAAAGTGAACTTATAGGTATAATGATAGTTTACTATTTAAATACTTGTAGTAGAATTTTTAGCACACTTTGAAGTATAGTCTAAGTAAAATAGTAGTTCACTTTATATTAGGTGGCCTTAACTATTACGTACTTACATCTAAAAGTGTTCTAATTGTGTTCATATTGTTTTGCAAAACAATTCTGATGCTATTGAGGTGGATACAGATTCTGTGAGCACAGTACGGCTCAAATATATTTAGACTTTTCTGTAGTGTAAATGTAAGTCAAGTATACTTTCCTTTTGTTTTTTTAAGACGTATACTAATAACACACTTGAATAAACTTCTTTTTCATAAGGGTCCTGCAAAAATGTTATTCCAATTCTACTCTTAAAAAGCCAACTTTTAGCTCCATTCAGTATCAACACACCAGTTGGTCCTCAGGATCTTGGTTAGCTTGGTTCAGGATCTGAGGATTAGGTGTGTGAAATCTGAACATCCCTGCCTCATCCCTACACCTAAAACCTGACAGCAGTGATTGGTCGGTAGTTATGCCTTGCAAAACCTGGCCCTAACTCTAAAGCTATAGATATCAGAATGTACTGTATAGGTGGTTGGTTGGCTCTAGCAGTTCAAATTAGCTTCTGGAGGGTCACACCTGGATAAGAAGTTGCGAGTAATCCTGAAGACCATAATTAGCTGGTTCAAGTGTGTTTAATTAGAGATACAGCTAAACTCTGTTTTAAGGTGGGCTTCCAGGTGCAAAACCAATCACCCTGCCCTAAATCTACCCGAATTTCAGAGGTCAGTGACAGTTTAATGTTGTTCCCCAATCGATAAAGGATGCTGATCAAGAAACAATCTCCCTCTTGTGTGAATCACGTTATGAGAATATTTACAGATGGCTGAAAGATCATGTGATCATGTTCAAAAACTGAAACCTATGTTCTCTCCCTTTACGTAAGATCCCCATTTCCATCAAAGAAGCAAGGAAGATGATTGCCCTTAAACTTGATGATGGAGGAGGACAGTGGGATGCATCTGCAATCCATCCCGCAGCGGGGGCCTGGCGGGCAGGCTAACTCCTGCAGTGGAGTGGGCTGATAGATGAAGCCCTCTTTCCTGGCCTGCCACACGCCCAGACAGGGCAAGCTCCATGTGGGAGCAGCAGGCCCCATAAGATGATGAGCCAGACTGCAAGGAGGAGACAGGTCACAGTGGCCTCATTAACACCACCACAAATACACACACTTGCCAAGCAAGCATCACACTCAATCTCACACACTGCACTGCACTGCGAGGATGGAGCTGAAGTGTTTTTTGATCCGGGCCTTTGGTATTTCAGATGATGGGATTCAGGTAATTGTGTTTTCCTGGGGATCAGGGTCAGGGGAAATGTGAATGGCTCTTGCACTGTGGGTGGGATTCACCTGCAGTGTGCTGTGGGATTTCAGCTTTGGATTTGCCTTGTCCAATAGCTGGACAGTGCATGAAATCTGTTTCATCAGATGTTTCCCACTTTACTCAAAGGGCAATTGNTCCTTTGGGTGAACTGTTCCTTAAAATTAGATGCAATGATTTGTAGATTAAAACACTTGGTCCCACTTTATATTAGTCCTTAATTACTAAGTACTTGATTAAAGCATTTAAATAATGTTATACAATGCACATATTGTGTACATACATGTTTCCACATTGTACTTAACATTTTTAAAAATGCCTACATGTCGCTACATCAATAATTACATTTATAATTACACTGTTGACACATCACATGTATCCCACTTCAGCAGCAGTAAAAGTGTCTTGCAATGTAATATAAACACAATAAGTACATTGTGCTTATTTTTTTAAAAATGTAAGGCCACCTGATATAGAGTGACCAAACAAACCCTAACATAGATTTGCTTACCAAGTCATCAACCACATATAAATTGAAACAACTCCAAAAACATCTCAACTGTAATCTTAATCACTTGGATATCTTTCTCACTTCACGTCCTGATTTTGATGAG
>NC_056712.1:5745385-5748059 GCF_018831695.1 Puntigrus tetrazona | reverse complement strand
GGATAATCACAAAGTTGTTCCAGGAACATATCACACTTGGAAAAAACTGCCTAATGGCACACAAACACTTTGTTCTGTCTCCCATGCCTTAGTCTAAACTGCGCTGCTTTGTTGTGCTAATAAGCACTATATAGCTATGACCAAGACAACTGTGTTTCTCAATCTTCAAGTTGTGATGACATCTACTTTTTATAAAAGAGTAAATGGATTCTTTACTGCATTCCTCAGAGCCTTGCCATTACCATTTGGTAATCCTTTTCCGTTCCCTTGCTGTGATGGCTAAAATCACAGCTTTGAAAAGTATTGCAGAGCTAGCTGATTGATATTGGTAGCACTCAGGGCGAGTACCCCTTTTTGCAATAGCAGGATTCCTGTTTCAATTTTCAAGGATCCTGATAGTTTATAGAGGCTGTCAGTAAAACTCAGCTCCCCCCAGTACTGCTTTTTTATCTCATCAAACCAAGTAGGGAATATACTTCTATTCAGGGGAAACATCAGCATCTGTAATATTCAATTTACTGAGAAAGGAATGAAGCGCTTGATGTGACCGTATAATAACATGCTACATGAAGCCTGGCAATATGGATTATGTGAATAGAAATGCGCGTATGGTAAAGGAAATCTATCAAGAACCAAAGTAAATCAAAGCAATAAACGATGCACTAATGCAATCTGGAGGACGCAAACAAACACACAAAATTATTCATGGCAGGAACCGAAGTGTAGAAACAAGCTAATACCTTATCTGAAACTTTAATATTCACTTCATAAAAAAAGCCAGACATAACTTTCAATCTATATAGAAAAAAATAGTGAAAGAATTACAGTGGTTTCATTTACACAGTTCTGACAGATAATATCGATTGATTGTATCCCAACATGTCGCAGCTCCAATCTAGTCTTACAACAATACAAAGAGTGTTTATCTTTATGTCAAAGGAGTTAATAGTTACAATTAACAACTGACTTATGAGGCTGAACATGTGTTTTATCATTAAACATACTCAGGTTCAACAGTTAATTTGGATGTCATGGAAACCCTTTAAAACCAATTGACTTTTCTATAATTATGTCTCACTTCTCAGAAAAGCCTCTTGGGAAGCTACTTTAGATTTACATACAGCATCCGCTATGATCATATGGTACAAGATGATAAATGTAACCTTGGTAAGTCTTGTGAAAAACCGCTGCCTCTTTATGGCTACATAAATACATAACTACCTATGCATGTTAATTTACACACTTTGTTTGCAATTCATTGCCAGTGCATCGTCCCTGACATCATTAAAAGCACTTTGGTGGTGTATGCAAAATCTCAAACAAGTCGTTAACAGAAAAGCAACACATCTGCAACATGTCATATCGTCCACCATGAATTAGCACGCATGCTAAGCAGTTTAGTCCATAAATAAGTAAAGGCAACGCTAGTTGTGTGGAACCGCTACTGACAAGCATATTATTTTTACCTTTTACTGTTGATTACAAGGTAATTTCAATTCAATTCTCTTTGGTTTGCAAACAGAATAGATTATAACTTCTGGTTAATGGATGAAGTTACTTGTGTGTAAATTACCTGTTAGATCATGTCCATATCTCTCTCTGTTTCTTTCTGCACAAGTCATATATATGATGTATATAATGTATGTGAGGTGCCCTGAAGTGTTACAGTTGTTCTTTATTATTTGTTATTCTGTTATATTGTCATTCCTTATATATTTTTGTGGTTGTTAATTATATTGTGGTAGCTCATCAATGAATGTCTACTGTAAATACTTTTTTAAAGTAATCATTTATAACAATAAAAATAACTAATAACTAAAAATTTATTAATAATTTACTACTGTTACTACTCTCTTTTTTACAAACTAAGTGATGACTCAACAGTTAACTGACAGCATATAAAGAGCTTAAGCATTTTACTCCCGATATTACTTTTTCTGTCCTTGGCATTGTGATAGAAAGATCATTATGCAAAGTTGAGTGTTAGGGGATTTTCATTTGACAAAGACTTCTTTTTGTTCTGTGGAATGAAATGTGCTCTTACCTTCAGAATGGTGGGACAGGGTCAAAAGGCTCACACAAGAGGCACCGATTCCTGATCCAAAAACTGTGATGCGGTTGGAATCACCACCGAAATAGCCAATGTTCTCACTTATCCAGCGCAGAGCCTGGATCTGATCCAAAAGGCCATAATTCCCTTTAGCGGCCTGGTCTCCTGTGCTGAGGAAGCCTGTAATAGAGTGAGTGCAGTGTTAAGAGAACCTGTAACCCCCGAGGATTCTTCTGAAGGCACTGGTCAAACAAAATCATAGATTTGAACTTCTTAATTGGTCTCGCATTGCTTTTGCAATGGACTTTAGACATTGCATTGGACGGCGGATGATGCTTCACACTCTGAAGCTCAGTAAGCAGAAGTGTGCTACTCATTTTTCATTTCGCCTGGTAGATGATAAGTCCCACAAACTCAATTTGAAAGAGACACTCAATGCATGTCAAGGAAGGGTGATCTCTTTTGGATTTTAAAGCTTAAAATAAAAGGCAGAGCAACGACCTTAATTTCTCCATATACTTCGGCAAGTACATAGCAATGCCTTGAAAACACAACCATTCACATTTTCTTTCACTTTTTTTTTTTGCACTGTATTGCTGTGTAGCTTGAACGAATGTTGCTATA
>NC_056712.1:5739017-5745285 GCF_018831695.1 Puntigrus tetrazona | reverse complement strand
AATAAAAAAATCCCTTAATAAACTGCTAATTTACTCAAATTTAATTTTCTATTTAATAATTTTTATAGTAGTTGTTGAGCTTTAGGTATAGGTAAGGTTAAGGGATGTAACAATAAATGGTCTGTATGCTAGTAATATTCATGCTAATAGGCAGGTAGATAAGAGTGAGAATTGTTCCTTAAAGAAAATATTTTAAAAAATACTAGAAAGTAAACTATAACTAAAAATATAAATTGGTTTCACTTTATTTTGATGGTCCCTTATAAACATCCTGTTGACAATAAGTACCATTGCACCCACATGTCAACTAACTTTCATTAGATTTTTTGTAGAGTATTAGTAGACTTGTAGGGTTCGAATAAGTTAACATGTTCTTGAAAATCTACCTATAGTCAGTGGAATGTGTGTTGATAGATCATCACAATAAAGAGTTAGCAGATAAAATCAGACAATCTACTTATACTTTAATAAAAAAAAATACATGTAGATGCACAGTTACTTATTGTCAACAGAATGTTCATAAGGGACCATCAAAATGAGGTGTTACCAAAATAGATATATAAAAGAAAAACTAGCTATTAAAAATACTATAAAAGCATAATAACACTGAAGCATAACCGATCAAGAAACTGAACTCATTAGGGACTTCTTCCAACAGGAAAAAGATTCATAAGAATATTCTATTTGCATTTCATGACCATAACTGAGTGCAGGGAATTAAACTAGGCCTCATAAAGCATTTACATAACATTCTAGCTCTTCTTTTTATTCAACGAATAAACAAAATGAAATCTTCATTTTAAAGTGTGTGACTTTTAAACCCATGACCCTTTTATTTCTCAGCTATTCCAAGATCATGAGGCACTTGAACACATGTGTATATCTTTATTACGTGTGTGGGAGGGTGAATATAAAACAGGAGGTCAGCAAGATATCCCATAATCAAAACCATGCACCATTTAATGAAAAACCAATGACTTACCCAGTACTCCCAGCCTATAGTTCAGGGTCACCACAATTACATTTCCGTAGCTGGCCAGAATGCTGCCGTCAATCATGTTGCCTGTACCTTCCATGTAGGACCCACCGTGGATGTAAACCATTACGGGTCTCAGCCCATTCTCATCGTGGATGTCTACAGAAAGAGAAAATGAAGCAAAATATCCTCTGAACAAACAGTAAACACTTTTTATATCTGCAGTATGATTAAACAACCCTTTCTCGCCAGCTGCTAGTGGCCTGACAAAAGCACTAGCAGTGTTTCCTCAGTAAACGAAGATCAGTAGAACACATTAGGCTTTACACTTTGACAAGCAAATCCAATAGTAAAATCCCAAATGAGAAGATCAGACAAATATCCCAAATTAAATAGCTTTTTTTATACCATTACCAAGCCGAATTTTCATTGAAACTAATCCTACCTCGGCGAGATTCACCTCAAGATGTGGCTCATGCACAGGGAAGTCCGTAATTGCTGCAGATGAGTTGGTTATTTGTGGGGCTCTCTTGTTCTGATTAAAGCCCCTGATTAGTACATGTGTAGGAGGCTGATTATAAAACAGAAGACATGAAGCCCTAGGATGAGGAAGTCTTTGATAACATTTCACAAATTGCAGGCAGGCTTACCAGGCTATAGATTTTTCACAGCAGATATCTAATGGTCTTAAATAGAACAACAAATGCAGACACAGATGTGTCCTTTTGTTTAGTCGCAATAAAAACAAGCACTAAAACTTTCTATACGAGTGCTTTTAGTGCAGACGCTGTGTAATAACAACAACGAATGCATATTACGGAAACTGTAAACCACTAGTTTATATTTACACTCAACGGCCACTTTATTAGGTACACCTGTTCAACTGCTTGATAATGCAAATATCTATCCAGCCAATCACATAGCAGCAATTCAGGGCAGATTGATCATAATCACAGCTAAAAGGCTTTCATTGGCCATCCTTCACAAAACTTAACATCTACCAGTGTTGTCATGGGTAGAATGTAAAACTGTTTCAATACAAGAATTTCAGTCAAATGTAATGCATGTAATATTTCACACTTTTAACCCACAGGCGAAAATCCACCCTTCACAAGAGTTTAAAATCAGTCCAATTCCGTGCCAAAAATGTAGATTTGGTAAAATTTGCATCGAACATGTGTTGCATCCAAAGTGATTTAAATACTCTGCATACTTATTGAGGCTCCCCGATATGCGAAAATTATATAAATTTTTATTTTATTTATTTTTTTTTTTGCAGGTGCAGGCAGTAATTGTCAGAAATTCAATGGTACCCGAAATAAGAAAACAGTCCCGGTCAGAGATATTGATGCAAAAATGCACCCAATGGATGGCAATTTTTGAAAGAAAGCAAAAGCCAAATCCCAAACATTTAGGGCAAATTATACATCTCAGCCAGATGCGTTTTTAGGTCCAAAAAGAAGACATGTCTGGGAAAAAGAGGACATCACCCTACGTTTAGGTAAATATGTAGACATGGTCTAGACAATCTGTTGAAGTTCAAACTGAGCATCAGAATGGGGACAAAAGGTGATTTAAAAAACTTTGAACACAGCATAGTTGTTGGTACCAGATGGGCTGGTCTGAATATTTAACAAACTGCTGATCTGTTGGGATTTTCATGCACAACCATCTCTAGGGTTTACAGAGAATGGTCAGAAAATTTGAAAATATCCAGTGAGCGGCAGTTCTGTGGGCGAAAATGCCTTGTTGATGCCAGAGGCCAGAGGAGAATGGCCAGACTGGTTCGAGCTGATAGAAAGAGAACAGTAACTCAAATAACCACTCGTTACAACCAAGTTATGCAGAGCAAGATCTCTGAACGCATAACTCATCAAACCAGCAGAAGACCAAAGCGGGCGTCACCCCTGTCAACTAAGAACAGGAAACTGAGGCTACAGTTTGTACAGGATCATCTAAATTGGCGATACAAGATAGAAAAAAAGGTTGCCATTCTGTTGAGTTTCAATTTCTTCTGTGATTTGCAGATGGCAGGGTCAGAATTTGGTGTAAACAACATGAAAGCATGGATCCATCCTGACTTTTATCATTGGTTCTGATGCTGCAGGTTGTGCAACGATGTAGGGGATATTTTTCTAACACACTTTGGGCAACTCAGTATCTGTTGAGCAAAGTTTAAATACCATGACCTACCTGAGTACTGTTGCTGACCATGTCCATCCCTTTCTGACCACTTCCAGCAGGATAATCTCAAACTGATTTCCTGAGCATGACAATGAGTTCGCTTTACTCAAATAACCTCGACTGGATCTCTAAGGAATGCTTTCGGCACCTTGTTGAATATATGGCACAAAGAATCAAGGCAGTTCTGAATTCAAAAAGTGGTCATAACCGATACAAGCAAGGTGTACTTAATAAAGTTGTTGGTGGGTGTTTATATATACATTCCACAGAAGAAAGGAAGTCATAAAGATCTGAAATGGCACGAGGGTGATTAAATGAAATCCGAATTTTCATTTGTGGGTGAACTATTTCTTTAAGACTTTAACTTTTCTGAATGTTCACAAAAAAAACACCTACGTAACAAAAACTTCAAATTGAATCAAAGCCTCCTCAATGAAGAAAACAATACTGGTAACAAACAAGTCATAACACTGTTGTTTCAGGGTGAATAATCAGTGTGCATCTTTAATTAAGTGTGTTTTAATGCTCTGTGGTTTGCACTGTTACTCTTATTAGGGTAATGTGTATACTAATATTTCATCAAACAGCTTCCTCAGCCTGCTCAAAACAGCTGATGGAATGAGAGCTAATGGCTTCAAAAAGGGGTTATGACATTTGGTGTGCGTGTTTGCATCCACCGTAAACACACTCACTGCAAACAGCCTCCTCTCAGTGGGAGTGGTATATCTGCATTAGAAACGCCCTTGTTGGCTTCTCAGACTGGAGTGGAGTCCAACAGGGGTACGCTGTAAGACCCAGAGTAATTGGTATTCAGCCAAAGCCACATCACTGTACTTTGATTATTGGTTTATGTTGCATATGNACACACACACACACACACACACACCCAGCGTGGTCTGCTGCAGCGCTGGCACAATCCTACAGCGCCTGTGGGCAGGCGAGCAGAATTAAAGGCAAGTCTGTGTATCGTTCTCCCCCGCAAAAGAAAACAGAGAGAAGGAGAGAGAGGGAAACAGAGTGAGAGAGAAAGAGAAAGAGAGGGAGAGCTGGAAAACAACCCGTCGTGACAGGTGATTAATCTCGGTCGGGTTCTGAGTGGGCGCCAGGCAGCGCACTAATGCGAGTGCATCTATTTTGCAGCTCTTTGCTGGTGTACAACTTTCAGCGTCGCAGCGCCTTTATTGCGCTGGACCATCAGCAAGGCCAGAACCTCCTGTCTAATACTCTGCCTCTCAACCAGGCAGACTAATAGCTGCGCAAGGGCTTCTCGTTTAGTGGAGATGTTACACAAGCATTGTGTTGATGTTTTACCCTTTTTATACAGGTCTAGGATTACCTATCCTGACCCATTACTACCAACGCTGGCAAAACTTTCCACCCACGTAATTGGAGAGCTCTATTATGAAGAATCCTAACTGACAAACTTGACCCAGTAGAAGCAGTTTAGGTACGAATTTCGTGGGCTCCTTCCGAGGAAACAATTTAAATCGTTCTTCGCCACAGCTATTGGAAGGAGAACCATCCAGAAACACATTACGAGAATGGAGTGCTGCCATGAACTTGTTTAAAGTAGATGCCGATACACATCTTAAGGCTCTTCACGGTGAAACCCATAGATCACGGAGACATATCGGAGGGGCTGTTAGCAAAGAAGGCAGCGCATCTATGCACATTTTGCATCCCAGGTGTGTTGAAACTCAACTGGCATTGGAAACCTGCGAAGTTGGCAAACATGTTGGCCCTTGGGATTGATGAGTCGGGGGCTGTTCACCCAGATTGAGTTCTTGCATGCAAAAACATTTACTGCTGTCGCAGTGGAATGGAACCAAACATCTTTATTTTCATAATTGCAAACATACTTTATGGCTAAAGCGTTGCCTTACCCTGTTATTTAAAAATGTATTTGCTCACCCTTTTTGTGTTTCGAATAAAGATATTTTTAATATTCTCTCCTAAAACTTTCATGCATTGACAGTCCACACAACCAACATTTTCAAGCTTCAAAAAGATCATGATACAAGTAATCTAAATTTTCACCTTATTAGTTCATAGAAACAACAGTTTATGTAGTCCATAGCACGACGAAATCAATCACTTACATTCTGTGCATCTCGTCTATTTTATTTCTTTATCCTTTCCCGGTAGTAGTTGTGTTAGTTACTCATTCAGCTACTCATAAACCTTCTAGAGCATAGAAGAACAGGCAGATGCAAGAATTTGTCTTGTGTGAACGGCCCTTTAGGCGTCCACTCTGACCCCATCCTGTCAGTGCCAAGAGTTTCCCCGCTTAGATGTTATACAAGTTCCCTTTCTTGTTTTGTCTGTGGAACTGTGCAGTGACAAGAAGACACAGGTAAAGAGGACTAGAGAACATGAAAGACAGAAACAAAATAAAAGGAAAAGATATAGAGAAAAAGAGTGTCAGAGAGATAGAGAGAAAAGGGAAGGGAGGAAGGAACGAAAGAAGAGAGTGAGTGGGGGTGACTCCGCAGTGCACACACCCTGGACATTCATCATTGCCAGGACAGGCCGAGGAGGATAATATATTCCCTCATGTGCTGCACGGCACCGCACACATTACTCATCTTTATACAGAGCAAGAACCAGAGAGAAAGAGCTGAATTCTTCATTAGACTCAACAGTTCTTATTAAAGAAATAGTTCACCCAAAAATGAAAATTCTGTCAGCGTTTTCTCATCCTTGTGTCATGCTGAACCTGTATGACTACTATGGAACAATATGGAAGAAGATATTTAGCAGAATGTACTGGCTTTCTGTGCAGAATGTACTCGTCTCTTCTGCTCACTCTTTCTGCTGCATTGATTTGATCAGAAATATTGTGAAACGATTACAATTCAGAATAAAGAATTGTAATCGTCTATTAGAATACATTTTAAAATGTAATTTATCCCTGTGATGCAAAAACAAATTTTTAGCAGCCATTAAATCCACTCTGCAGAGTAACATGATGCTTATTATGATTGTAATATGCTGATATGTATATATGAAGAGTTTATTTGTAAAAACAGATTTCAAAAATCATATTTTTGCATCGTGCATTCCAGTTAATCTCAATCAAACTGTAGTTAGGTTATTTTGATAGCAGTA
>NC_056712.1:5735298-5738917 GCF_018831695.1 Puntigrus tetrazona | reverse complement strand
ATACTATTTTAAAGAAGTAAATGACATACCATCCTCTGTGGGAACATAAATGTTTAAGTACAGGCAGTCTTCGCTTTGATCTTGTACGTAGGTTACAACAGTATCCAAGTTGGCGGTGAACCATACGGGTAACATATCATTGAGTAAAAACCGGTCTTCTAGAAACTGAGGACAAACAGGAGCAAACTGTGTGGCATTTCGAATCCCTGGCCACGACATGGGGGGCTCGGGGGGCTGAAACCTTCTCTCCCCCGTGGGCGGGAGGGCATAGGGAATCCCCAGATACTGTTCCACAGGCCCTAGAATCTCATTGGGCAGAGCCGTTTTCAAGCCTCTTAGCTTGCCGTAGTTTGTCGTGACAATAGGGTGCTGCTGAGCCCTCGTAATGGCTAGCCAAGCAGCCGCAAGCACAATCCAGGTAAAAAGGCGTAGAGTAGCCATTGGATGAATCATGGTGAGTGATATCCATGGGGTTCCTCTGAGTCGTGACATGGTCCAGCTGCGCTTAGCAGAGTTGTTTGAATTCGCGGTCCTCCACTCCTTCCACAGCCAAGGTCAAACCCCGCCCTCAGGCTGCAATGGACAGATGATTGACAGTGCGCCCACCAATCAGATCAGCGATCATGTCACTCCCCCATGCCATGAGGGCGATTCTAGATCTCAGCTGTATTTTTGTTGTTCTTTAACTGCTATCCTTTTGATGAGAAACAAAATGCGGTTCTTTCCCTCTGAGCTGTCCTCTGGTGTAACTACTCCCTCCTTTCAATACCTCCTTTATTGGTTTGCCTGTGGGAAAGAAAAAAACAGCCCATAAATTATCATTCATTGTCAAAATAGAGAAATTGCATTTCCTTCATTATTTTTGCATGCTTTGTGTCAAACATTGGAGGCACCAAGGTAACCTTGCACTGCAGGAGAAAAATATACAACAATAGACGTAAATAGCAAATAAATGCTAACACTTAGACATCATTATACTCTAGATTCAAACAATAGCAAACAATTTTGAAATATGACTCTATGTTTCCATTGACTGGGCCACAATTTGTACAGTAAGTGGTCTGGTAAATTGATAGGCTCAAATAACTGTGTGCGTAGCATTGTAGTGTATACACAAAATATAGTATAGTGTATCTATTTATGAGGTTAGCTGCACTAAATAAGACTGTTTAGAACATATTGATCCGTTTACGTAAAAAAATGTCTATCTGTGAACAAAACAGGCATTTTGATTGAACCAGTTATGTTTTAGAGCAACAAAACATAGAGTTTGATATATGTACATTTTCTCTTTTCTACGTATGACTTTGGAGTGTTTTATGACTTTTAGTTGTCATTGTGAATTTTCAACATGCATGTATTTGGCAGGCCCTTTTATCTAAAGCAACTTACATCACATGCAAGGCAAACATTTGATCAGTCCGTGCATCCCCTGGCATTCAAAACAGTGACCTTCAAGGAGTTTTGTATTTGTGCACCATGATTACTCTTCATAGTCATCATCAGTAAAATCATGAGATGTGAAGTCATTGGGCACAATCAGAGCACGAAAATCATTATGGTCTGTCATTTATCCATTATCCTTTGACTGTAGTCTGTTGTTCAAGTACAAATTTGGGAATTTAGCAATAGAAAACAGATTGCGTGATTACGAAAAGCACGAATGTCACGAAAGACATCGGTTTGAGACTCCTCGGGATTTGGAAATGCTAAAGGTCACAGTGTTTTGTTTTTTTTTCCAGGAATCTTTCCAGGAAGATCCTCCGGTATAAATCATATGCACACAAAAGAAATTTCCTTAGAGATATATATTGGAGTCGACATGAATACACATTTCCCTCTGATTTAACTACATGTGAATTGTAAAATGGTATGTCTGCATCGCATTTACTGTCTGAACAAATGATAATCTTTCCACCTGAATGAACAGACAGAAGAAGCCCACAAAGCTGAGAGAAGATTATGCACAAGAAATGCTACCCAGCGTGCGAATTTAAATAATGAATGTTTCATGCATTTCATCCACATACAAGAAAGAGGAGGAAAGAGAGTGGGTGTGAAAACAAGAATCGAGAAGATCCTCATCAGTTGGTGTTTTTGATACTCTTGAACTTCAACAACTTCAACCGTAGCTCTGACTTGTATAACTTCATATACAGTTCAAGATCACCACATGGATTGCTCATGCACACTTGCCTCAAATTACCGAACTAGGCTCGCTGGAACCTCTGGAGGGAAACTTTAATGACTTGAGTCCTTGAGTAAATCTGCAAGTGATGAACTGTTTGGTTCGCTCTGATCCCTCCATTAATAGCTCTGTCAGTGAAAGCGAAGCGAAGTTTCCTATGAGACTGTTCTCGAATCAGTACCTCTTATTTAAATAGTCGTAAAAGGGCATCGTTTCTCCAACATCTTCGAAATACGGTGTGTTTAACAGATGTCACGCCCAGCGTTATCTACTCTGCCATTTTCAAAGCCTGTCTAAATAATTCTTCAGGAATCTAAGATTGATTGATGTAACTTTTTCATTTCCTCATATCTCAAAGCAATTTCAGCGAAGATCAGATGGTAGATAGTATAACCCAAGGAAAGTTAATTGTGCGAACAAAGCAGTGATGATATAATAGACTCATTGAGACAGTCACATTAACTGAAATTGGTGTTGAGCAATGCTAAATTACAAAAGGATTAGGGTTATCTTCACTTTCCCACTTCATGACTAAAACGAGAGGATGTTTTTAAGCACTGCCAGTCACAAGAGGAAACTAGGAAGCGCAAGAAAACAAACAACACGGAAGCATTTTACAGCATTTTGAAAGGTGATATTCCTCTAAGGCAGCATCTAATGAAGGGGTACCACTTTAATAAGGCTTGAGTCCCAGTGCACATGACATGCTTTAAAAGATCTTTATTGGTGGTCTCAGAAAGACCCATCCCATAACACCCTGGGGTTTTAAGTCCAGTCTTTTTTAAAATTAAAACCATCATTTAGCTCAGATATCAAGACTGCTGTGTGCACTCAGCAATGGCTTCATTATAAACGGATACAAAAAAGGGGGGAAATGTTTTCTCTTGAAATAAAACACATTTTAATAGACTCAACAAACAACTAACAAATAAGACAGCATTATCCATCAACGGGACTTTATTGATCTAAGAGGTATGACTACTGGTTTTTAAGTTTTAACCTTTCGTTAGTTCTTTCTTTGCCATTTATCATTACATATAATGACACTGAGATGGGCATTTCAGAAAACCTTTCACGTACATATTTTGTCCTCTGAAGCAGATGGGCCTGCATGTCTGGCCGGCAATTTAATTTCCAATACAGACAAAAAGCTATGTAGCATCCACCGCTTTGCATGCACTCTCGTTCTGATGTCTAGCTAGAGCAGCCAAGAGGGATTTATTCAATAACTTTACGCCAATATCGCTACATCCTCAAGCAATGCCTACATCTAAGAAGCTCAGTATACGGAGGTACTTTCTGCCAAAGTACCACATTACAACGAAAAAGAACAAAGAACAAATTTGACCATACTGGCTGCCAGCCCAAAGAAATATTTCACCTAAAATTATTTTTTTTTATTTGGTAATTTACTCACCCTCATATTGTCGA
>NC_056712.1:5734679-5735227 GCF_018831695.1 Puntigrus tetrazona | reverse complement strand
TTTTTTTAAAAAAGGTAAAAGGTCTATTCTAAATGTTCTGTACGCTTTGCTTAAATGCACCCTTGATACGTGAGCGAGTATGACAAATAAAAAGAAGAGAAATGAGACCAAAGAGAATAAAAGGAGAGAAAATAGCATTCGCTGCCTCTGTGATCACCGAAGATAACTCGTGTGAATCTCAATGAAGGTTCCGAGTCTCTCTCTGAATTTTAATTATAATAAATGATCTGCTTGAAGGAGGCTTTAACAATCGCACTGTTCAAAGAGTGACTCGTGACACACAGGAGACAGTATCGATTTGGTCCGAGAGATAGACAAAAGACCATGGAATAAAGCATAGACACCGCTGTGACCTTTGGGTGAACTTCGGATAAACGTTGTGCAATTCCGCTGCAAATGCACCTGCTATGACTTATTCAACATGGCGTCTGGGCTGGCAAGTCAGCTGGAATTTGTTTTCTCAAGCTGTATTCTCTCATTCTATCTTTCTTTCTGAGTGTGGACAGGAGCCCCAGAAAGCAGAGAGAGAGAGAGAGAGAGAGAGAGAG
>NC_056712.1:5733232-5734579 GCF_018831695.1 Puntigrus tetrazona | reverse complement strand
ACAGACAGTTTTGGTGCAAACAGGAGATATGAGGAGCATGTTTAATTCTGCAGTGAGTTGGGCAGCTGTGGTTTTATGTTTTTTGGATACAATCCGGGTTAACAAGCGGACATTCCCTTCAGTCAGCTTCCTCTTTCGTCCACAGTGACTCCTGTTGGATGTGGTTTGTTGTTCTTGGTGTATGCTGACACTACCCTGGACACCGTGACTCTGGATACATCACAAACACTTCCTGTCTGGGTCACAGATGCGCCTGGTTTGATTAAAGCAGTATATTTTAATTAAACAATAGTTACTCCTGTATTTGTTTATAGTTATTTTAAGGGCAGTTTGTCGAGGTCTATTTTTACACACCGAGGGCCTCAGTGTCCTACAAACACACTTCCTGAAGTATTTGGCATTAAAACATTTGACACATTACTGGAAAACAGCTATATCAGCATCTACTGAAAAATCTGGTCAAGCTTGATGTCAACATGATCACACCTAAGTTTGTGAAGGATGAAATGAATTCTGGAGAAGGAGTTTGCCTATAAACAGCCAAGACGCCAAGTTATTACTTATTTACTGACATAGAAAAATATTTCCTTCTAAAAATATAGGCGGAATAAAGCCAGATACAACAAGCGAACTGGGTTTATACCGATGTTGAAGTAACTTCATGCCTCTCACTGTTTAGCTCAAAATGAAGCTGTCAGTTTAGTATACACTCTTAAAAATGTCCGGAAATCTAAGATTGCTTTGTTTAACGTCTTCTTCTTCCTTGAAAGATCTCAAATCTTTGTAATAAAACTATTCCAAATACATATTAACCCTCATTAAACGCACCTGATTCAACTCATCAAGCTCATTAGTGTTTGAGAATTAATGTGCAGTATCCTGAACAAAAAATGAATTAAAAAATAGTCAATAAAAAGTAGTTAGCGTTGTTTAATAGATTATTAATCACCGATGTTATATATGATTTTCATTTGAATGTCATTTCCTCTGATTGACTGTCATTTGTTTACAATCTGTTTGCCTTTATTTAGTAACAGTAAAGTCATTCCTCAAATGCAGTTTCCATTGCATAACTACATTCTTTATGTCAATTATAATCATACCTTCAGTCTTTATTCATATGTAACTCTCTGTTGTGCTTCAGTGCTGACGAATCACATCATTTTACTAACAGCGAAGGAAGCAAATGAAAAATAAAATAATGTTCTCATCATGTTCTTCTTGTAAAAGCGTGACGTGTCTGGTTTAAAGCTTCCTTCTTCACAGATGATTAATTCATTTAATGCAAAGCACAGCAGCTTCTCAAGGTGCTGAATAAAAATATATTCAAAGAAAAAAGAAATAAAC
>NC_056712.1:5727625-5733174 GCF_018831695.1 Puntigrus tetrazona | reverse complement strand
AGAATTGTTTATGAAAAACAATATTAATATTTTAAATGCCTGAGATCTAGTTTTACAAACCATAACCTCACTGACCTACAAGCACACTTCTTGAAGTATTTGTCATCTTACTGGAAAAGGGTTTGAAATATCTATAAAGAAATCTTGATAAGCTTCATTGGACCATGATCTAACTCGACATGAAAGACCGGAGGAGGAGTCTGCTTATAAACCAACAAGAAGTCGTTAGTGATTTCTAAACAGCTTTTTCTTCCTCATCTTCGTTAACTGCTTAAAAATCTTCGAAAAAACAAATAGACACCCATGATAGGAAATGACAGAAAAATACGGTAACACTTCATTTTACTGTTACACCTACTAGGTCCTTATAGCTTGCATATCACTATAATACCAACTATAATACCATATTATAAGAGCTACCAATAAGCAGCAAACTAAGAAAACATTTACAGAGGGAAAAATGTCATAGTTAATAGTTAATAAGTGTTAAAGTGGAACTTTTTTTATCCTGCAGTTGAATTAGCTTCATGCCACTCATTGTTTAACATGAAATTAAGCGGCCAGTTTGGTACACTCTTAAAAATAAAGCTGCTTCACAATGCCATAGAAGAACCTTTTTTTTTGTCTAAGTGGTTCCATAAAGATCCTTTAACATCTGAAGAACCTTTCTGTTTCACAAAAGCTTCTTTGTGGTGAAAGAAAGTTCTTCAGAATATAAAAAGGCAAGAAAGAGATGGTTCTTTAAAGAATCTTTCACTGACTGGTTCTTTATGGAAACAAAAATGGTTCTTCTTTGGCAGCCCTGTGAAGAACCTTATATATTTTGATATACTCTAGTGTTTTTTTTGTATCTTTAATATTGTAAGTGGCTTAGCAATTGTTATAAATTAGCAGTAGTAAATTAGCAGTCTTCATCAGGTCTGAGAATCAAAGAGCAGCATCATGAATTAAATTCAAATAGACATTCAGATAGATTAATCACTGACTGTATACATCATTTTCATTTGAAGGTAATTTCCTTTTGATTGACTGTCATTTGTTTGGAACCTGTTTGCCTTTATTTAGTAACAATAAAGTCATTCCTCAACTCAGTTCCTGCATATTTTCCAGTGCATTACGTGTCTACTTACTTTCAGTCAATGTTCTAAATTCAATAATCAGTTTTCTTTCTTATGCAACTTATTGTTGTGCTTCAGTTCTGATTAATCAAATCATTATGTGTCAAGTTATTAATTTTAATACTCGTTAAAGGGTTATCAAGTTACAACCTCACGTCCTGCCAGAGGTTTTTGTCATTTAAATTTTTTTTTTTTTTCAGGATTTATATTTTTTTTGCAGGAATGGATGTTAGACTCATGGAGGCAAGAATTTTCAGAGTTAGGCTAAGACAATGTAAAATGTTTCTATTAATGAATAAAGTACCCTTAATACCATTTTAGCTAAATTACATATTAAGAATCATGCTAGGTAATCTTGAGCCATTGCCAAATTAATGACACAATTTTATTATTGATATTTTCACTTAAACTCACAGTTACACTGATCTAATTTATATCTGTTTTGTTTCAGTAGGCCCAAACTGATAAAAATCCATATAAAAATCATGTGGCTTGGTCTGGATATCCAATATTGATTAAGATTGGACACAAATTGTTTGTAGAGCTAAGCTAAGCAGAGGAAAATGTCAGGTTGAGCACTTGGTGGCCCTAAAGGGATTTGAGGAGGACACCCTAATCCTGGCCGCGGGTCTATTTAGACCCATCCCACCCCAACATGGCTGTTATTGACTCAGACAATGTTACACACTTTCAGTGCTTGACCCTAAAGCTGTTCAGTCCATGTTTTTTACTGTTCTGTGCATGATTGTGAATTCATTTTTTCAGTCTCCATATTTATTTAATTTCCAATATCTTACAAGTCTTTAGTATATCACAAATATAAAACAACAAATGAGTTATATACACAACATTACATTGTAATATTTCATAAAATCAATAAATAAGTAAAAAAGGCTTTAAAATGGAAGATGATAACCACACTCATATGGTAAAGAACACTAAAATGATACACAGTAATTAACACATTAATCCAATACATCCAGCACTAACAAAAAAAGACTGTACAATACAAGCTGAGCAATTACAATGGAAAACACATTCATTGTTTGGTAGTGTCTATAAAGTCTCGTCCTCCTCCTCCTGGTCATCTTGGCTGAGGTCCAGAGAGCTCTGTGAGTCGGCCGGAGTATCTCGACCAATCCCAGAGTCTGTCTGATGCCTGTGAGGATCTGCAACATCCGTTTCAAAAGCTGCATTCGTTCGACCATACATGTGCTTCTTCTGAATCTCCTCAAAGATCTGAAGAACCTTGAGAAAATCACGACCAAACAGTTCTGCCATTAACATCGGACAGCTGCACAAGTTTTCGAATAACAGGACACACGTGCTGGAATGATCGCTACTTACCTTAGATTTAGGAATAAGCCCGACACGGAAAAACCCAATCTGTTTGTTCTCAATTTTGGTGCAGTCTACCACCGTAGAAGCGATGTTCTCTGGTGACGGCCCGTCACACAGCACCCCATCCACCTGTAAGATCATATGAAATTGAGTCACCCAATTGGTCATACCATGCATTTCAAACAAATAAACCAAATGTGTACCTTGTCACCAAGTTTTGCATAAACTTGGTTATGATGGGTAGTATCTGCCTCACCGGTGGGATTAGCAGAGGTGACTGCAATGGGACCCACCTAGTCGAGCAGAAATGCATGGTTTATACAGAAATGTTGTATGGTAAACAGCATTTCTACGAGCAAACATAACAACACGTACTGCATTAATGAGGTGTGTAGCAACAGTGCAGTCTGGGTTTCTTATGGCTATGCTCTGCGGCGTGCCAATGTATTTGGATGAGTCGCCCAATCCAAAAAATTCCATCCATGCAGCTACAAATAAATGTCTGGGTTAAATTTGACAAAATTGGTGCACATGTCAAGTACAATGTGAATTTCACATTACCCACCTCTAGCTATAACTAAGCTAATAGAAGACGGCCAAGCAGCTTCCATAAAGTCCCAAAGGAGAGGGCTGATCTGGTCCCTGACAGGCTCCAACTGCTTTATAGATGAAATCCATAAGGACATGGGGCGTTCTTTTGCCTGTTTCTTTACCCTGTAGAAGTGGGATTGCAAGGTTAGGAGACAATGGTGGCGCAGACACCAAATACTTTTTGGTCACACTTTTGTTTAGGGACCAAACTAAGTATTAACTACAACTTTTTCTTCCATAAACTCTTTATTACTGCTTAGTATAACCGTTTTAGCTATGATTAAGTGATTTTAAATATGGTCATGCAGAATGCTTTGTAACTTACAATGCTTTGTAAGTTATTTTATGGATAAAAAAATAACCTTTCATGCAGTGTGTAACACAGTGAATAAAAAAATCCTGGGAAGTTTAAAATCTAAAAGTCCACTGTGTATTAAGTTAAGACTCTCAAAATAAAGAGTTGACTCTTGAATCGTTGAGTTGTTTTTTAAATGAGCCCCCCTTTGACGTCAAAATTAAACATTAGCATATTGACGCCCACTTGTTGGTCTTTTCACCTTTGTCTGAATGAAAATGCGATTCATTCTTTGCCACTTTTTATAGTGTTTAAAGCTAACAAACACTGCCAATTGATTAATTTGCTATTTTAGGCTGTGAGGACCTTCAAAATAACTCAAATCGTTTGGCGAAGTGATGTTGACATGTAATGTGGTCAAGAGCTGCCTGGAACTACTCTCAAATAATTGCACATTTTAGAACTTTTGTCAGCTAATCAGATTGATGCATTCAAAAGCCCCATATAATAGTAATGATAGTAAGCAACTACTTTTATAGTGAGAATTGGTCCCTAGAGAGTTACCGAATTTCTTCAAAAATATAAGTCTGGAACGTAACTGACCTATATGCCTTTTCAACAGCTTGTGGGCGATTGCAAGCTGCCACAAGCACATAGACGGTGTCTGTGGGCATTCCACATATGCCCCCGTTCTTCATGATCTCTGTCATAAAAGAAAGGAACGCATATTGGTATAGACACATATGCACTCGTGTATACACTAATGCATTTTGCTAAAGCGACTCACCTGCAATTTGCTGGACAGATGAGGAATTCCTAGCTGGAAGGTGAGGGCAGTTGTCTTTGCCTCCTCCAAAGCCACTCAACTTGATGAAAGGATCACCAAAAGGCATTTGTGGGCTTTTAAAGGTGCAGTTGAAGATGCTAGCCAGAAACATGTAGAAGCTGACCAGCCCGAGGATAATGGTCACACCGATATCGTAGCCGTACGGCAGAGCTCCTACTGCATCCAGTAGAAAGCTAATGAGGATAAGCTGGAAGGTGAAGGTGTAGATGAACCAGGCTTTGTTGAGAAACAAGGCCCCCGCTGTCACTAACACGTTGAAGAGCATGAAACTGATGATGCCCACAGCCAGGTGGAAGCCTCGGACGTCTCCGTAGAGGCCTCCGAAGCGTGTCAGGCCCCACACTGTCCACATGATCCCGTACAGGATGAACGTCGTACTCTCTAGGGTCTTTCCTCGAGCGAAGGCAACAGAGCCGCAGATCAGATGCAGCACGCCACCGGAAACTACCGCCCACGGCAGGATCAGAATAGCCAATGGGTTTCCGCTAGAAAGAGAGGCTGTGATCGAAAAAGCAGCCAGAACACTGCAGCCGTGGCCCAACACCTCGGCATCGGCATATTTAGAGTAGCCCAGATAGGGAGCGTGCAGCTCTTTGCTACTGGTTTGCAAGACGAACCTATTACTGCGGGCCAACAGGTTCTTCAGGAAACCTGCACCTGTAGGTATCTTGTTANAAACACTGCAGCCGTGGCCCAACACCTCGGCATCGGCATATTTAGAGTAGCCCAGATAGGGAGCGTGCAGCTCTTTGCTACTGGTTTGCAAAACGAACCTATTACTGCGGGCCAACAGGTTCTTCAGGAAACCTGCACCTGTAGGTATCTTGTTAGAGGAAGCCATGTTATAAAGGGATATAAAGAGCACAAAAGCGGAGGCAACGAATATAGCGGCCTGTACGCCTTGGGTTCCCTTTTGAAAGAAGCTTTGGGGTTCGGATGCAATTGCAATACAGTACGCTACAAAAAACAGCTGGTAGATGGTGTTCACGAACCCTCCCTGCAAGTTAAACAAGGCCAGGATGAAAAACAACACTGAGAATACAACTGGAAACGGCACTGGGGAATAGGGCACTTGTTTTGTAAGGTGCACCACTAGCGCGGCGTAGCCTTCGGTGAACCGCAGAATGGATGTGAAGCCGTAGAAAGTGGCTGCCAGGGTGTCCATAGACCTGTAGCTCTTAACACACACACCCAGCTGGAAGACGCCGGCGGTCCACAGCCAGGGCACATGGCCAGAGAAGAGCTTAGGGACGACCCCGAGCAGAGGACAAGCTAGCACACTAGCTGACAACAAGTTCATGATTACTCCGACGGTCACAATATCATTAGCCTCCTGACTTTGCAATGCTTTCACGCC
>NC_056712.1:5716304-5727612 GCF_018831695.1 Puntigrus tetrazona | reverse complement strand
GGCGGTGGCTGCCTGTCCGAAGGCCGAGTCCGCAAGACCCGCGATCTGATGGGCGCACGCTAAACATATGCTCAGGGCGATGAACGAGAGCACGACCTCATGACATAAGACAGCAGCGATGCAGATGACAAGCAACGCCAGAGTGAAAGCTGCGAGGCCTGGCACCATGGCATCTCTCAGCGCTGTGCTGCCCTTTATTATGTTTTCGCCCGCGAGTATGTGCACTAAACCTGAACCGCACCAAAGGGCTGACACTGTCAGACACAGACTACCAAAGAGTACATTGTGGGATTTGCTGCGTTGAACACCTGGATAAAAGGACAGTGAGATGGAGAATGAAGGAAAAGGGAGGAAGTTTTAAAAAGGATGCGTTTTAAAAGAAAGTATTCAAAGTTAGGCTACACAGAAAGAGTTTAAAGGTGTAAAAAAAAANGAACAGCAATATTTTAAATGTGTCATGGTGCCACGTTGTCAGTGTACAAATACTTTCTTTCACCTTCTATTCTACATTTTTTTTATTTCTCCATTATATTAAGACAACAAAAAGACTTGAAACAAACTTGAAAAATAACAATAAAAAATATTAATTTTCTCAAATTGTGTTGAGTGATTTTTTTTTATTATAATTCGATCTGTGAATGTGATTTGTATTTCTGTGACACACACCTGAGTAAGCCAGCAGAGCAGCGAATATGAGGAGCAGAACTCCTAAAGCTGTGTTTGTGATCAGAGCTGTGTCTGGAGAGCTCGCGTAGTTGTTCACCAGAAGCAACAAAGAACCTGTTCACAAAACATTCCATTATTATTATTATTATTATTATTATAGCCTATAAGCGTTACCAGCGTTAGTAAAAAAAAGATTACCAGTGATAAACAGAATCAATCGACTATTATATCTGTTTTCAGATCAGCGGTGTAGTTTAAGTAGTACACACGTTAGTTTTGCCCTGTACAGGCGTTAGGGAAATAATAAGTAATCCGTAAACAATAAGCGTATATAATATTCGTAATGCAAACATTTTTAAGTCGAAAACTTTTTTTTATTTAGTTAACATTCGAGTTAATCACAAATAAATAGTAACGTGTTCTTCGTCTGTTTTCTTCCACCTACCCCCAGCAATGCCCAGGACTCCGATGGACAAGTGCAGTGATTCAGACTCCGCCATCCTCCGTCAGACGCGCTCTTCTCTCGCGCGCGCGGCTTTATACAGCGCGCCGTGACGTCATGCGACGTGACGTCAGACACGCGCTTTCAAAAGCCCTTTATTTCCTTTTACCCTGGAGTTTCCTTAGTCCTTTATACTTACTGCTGAAGAATCACTACATTTCTTCTTCTAATACAAAACATTTTAAATCTGATAGCCTGTATTCATTCAAACTTTAAAGCGATTAGGCTATAATAGAAGCAATTTTAGCCTACTTTTTTAAAAAATATAAATGACGTAAAATGATATAAACATTTTGAATGAATGCTGACTTTTTTATAGCAGAAAAATATTTTACATTTTAGAGTAACATTAAATTGATCGTTATACATGTATTTCTAATGAATTAATGAAACAATAAATATAGAGCTCAAAATGAAGATAAGACAATCATGAAACTTTGTGGTTGCCATATTCATAATTAATGTGAAATGCTCTATGAAGACACCTGGGTATACCTGAGAGGAATGGACTTTATACAGAATTAATGAATAAATAAATAATACTGAAAAAGCTGCTGCTGCATTTGTAAGTGTACTAAAGCTTAAAAATAAAGGTGCTTCACGATGACATAGAACAATCTTTATGTCTAAATGGTTCCATAAAGCTCCTTTAACATCTGAAGAACCGTATTTGCTTATTTGTTGGCGAAAGAAGGTTCTTCAAATTATAGAAAGGTAAGAAAGAGATGGTTCTTTGAGGAACCTTTGACTGGTTCTTTGTAGAACCAAAAATATGTATTCTGTGGCATCACTACAAAGAACTTCCTGAAGCACCTTTATTTTGATCTTTATATATCATCTATTTCACAGTTGCCCTCTTACAGTGTGGTTAATATGCCACCAATATAAACACAGGTGAACCAGGTATGACTAAGCACAGTCTGTACAGGAAACCAGACACAATAGCCTCATTTTCCTTCCAGGAACACGCCTCCATGGGAGGTACTGTCCCGGCCCAATATAAGCCAGCACTCAAGTGTGTGTGTGACAGAAACACCCAGAAAGACACACACTTGACTGCTCAACTCCACTCAGCTCCACTCTCTGAACGAGGTAGGCTGCTGCACTGCTTTAAACGACTAGATTTAACACAAACATTAAGGTTGTTAAACATAGAAACATCTTGTGTTATTTTATCAGTATGCTATTTTCTGTATTAAAGCTGATAAGTTGTTCTTTAATGCTGCTTCAGAATGCAAATCACCATTTCATAAGTAATAGCCTGTTCCCTGAATGCAGTTTCTGTTCCCTGCGTGTTTACTGTGACTCCGTGGAAACTGATCTCTTGTTACCTGGGCAAGATCTCTAGGGTGCGAGGGATATGTAAATATTTAATTCTGCCATCTGTTGCTTACTTGCGGTATCTTTTCTCAGTGCCAAGAAGAGTCACTTATTGTTCGATTGAATACGTGCAGTCAAAGACACCCGGTCTTAATAGTGCATCTCTCTCTCTCTCTGTGTGTGTGTGTGTGTGTGTGTTCGCGCAGCAGGCATGGCGAAGCGCGTGGCGGTGATTCTGTCCGGCTGCGGAGTGTACGACGGCACTGAGGTTCACGAGGCGTCTGCTGTGATGGTGCACCTCAGCCGAGCGGGGGCCAAGGTAACATCCGGGCTTCCTTTAAACCCCCCAGACACAAGCAGAACGCGTGAAAGGAAAGCGAAAGCGAAACTCAGCCGCCTGTGCTTCGCAGGTCCAGATGTTTGCGCCCGACGTCGAGATGATGCACGTGGTGAACCACTGTGAAGGAAAGCCCGTGACGGACACCAGGAACGTGCTGCAGGAGAGCGCGCGCATCGCCCGCGGTGACGTCACAGACCTGGCCGAGCTGCAGGTCGGCGCCTTTGATGCGCTCATAATTCCAGGTAATCAAAAGACACGCCCCCTGCGTCAAGGATATGTAAAAACTGAAAAACTGTCATCGTTTAGAAATAAAAGGCCATTCCTTACCCTCCGCTGTTTTAAGTTACTTGTGTAACTGGCTAGCATGGGTACAAACATGAACCTTTTTTTTGTACTTCATTTATATTATTACAGCTTCCAAGAAATATATAGGGTTCATGATATACTTATGTCTGTTACTAACAGGAACCTTTCATCACAATCCTATTTTTAATCCAGGGATTTTCCTCTCTGATAATGTTCTGATGTAATAAATCTCAATTATGTAATAAGTTAACCATAATAAACGTAGCCAGACTGCCTTCAAGGAAACAAGAAAAAAAGAACAACTATCTTGTAAGACTAGTCCAGTCTAGTTTTTATGTAACCGACCGTGCCAGTAAAAGCTGTTTATGGGCAAGCAAGGAAGTGCTGAGTTCAGAAATATATAATGACATCACATACATCAAACGATCAAGGAAATGTTTTTTTCTTGCTTCACGACCTCGTTAATATTAAATGAAGTCTTAATGTGCCGTACAGGTGGATTCGGAGTGGCTAAAAACCTGAGCGACTGGGCCACCAAAGGCAAGGAGTACTCCATCAAACCTGAGGTTGAGAAGGTCATTAAAGCTTTCCATCAGGCCAAGAAACCCATGGGCATGTGCTGCATCTCTCCTGTGCTGGCAGCCAAAGCTATCCCCGGGTGTGAGCTGACCGTGGGCCACGACTCCGAGTGTGAGAAGTGAGTCAGGAAAACTGGGCTCTGGGGATGGTAAAGCTTGAGAGGTGCTTTGGTTCTGGACTCAGTGTTGTCTTTCTTGCTCTCGCAGGTGGCCGTACGCTCAAGTGGCTAAAACCATGTCTGAACTGGGCTGTAAACACCTGAACAAGAACGTGGGTGAGGTGCACGTCGACTCCAAGAACAAACTGGTGACCACGAGTGCCTTCATGTGCAACGCTCCCATCCACGAGATCTTCGATGGGCTGGGTGTCATGGTCAAAGAAGTTCTCAAACTCGCCTGACTTTGACTTTTCGCTGTCTGAATATTATTACATACATATATGTGTATTTATTTATAAATGAATAATGATGTTGACCCAGGCAAAAAAAGCGAGACCATTTCATTTTCAGTAAAACAGGGCAGACATACTGTCAGTGTTTGTGTTTTTGTGGTAGTCTATTATAAATAAAACTGAACTGACTTTAAACATCTGTCCAAAAACGTCTTCATTCATGCGTTACTGTGTGATGTTTATATCATTATAGACATGGTTAAGTAGTATTTTATGGTATGTAAGTATTATTTAAACTTTTATTTAACACTGACTTCATTGAGACAAACCCGAAAAGTGTACTTGATTTTAATAAATATTTAATTTAACATAAAAAGTGGCAATAAATAACACATTTGCAAAACAATGTAAAAAAAAAAAAGAAATATTAAGAGATCTCTTTTCTTGTGCTCAGCTTCAATGTCATTTATCCATACCATTTCAATCAAAGACCATTTCAATTTGTCTAAAAAAAGTATTGCGCTTAAACTTAACATATTGCACATAAGTACTTTCTAGCATGTTTGGAAAATGTGGTACATTTAAGCATGAAACTAGTAACCATTTATATCCTGAAATGGCTCATCTAGGTGTCCTGGTCTCAGATGATCATCATCTCTGGGTGCTGATCCACCATCCGATCTGGATACGGAATGAGAAACAGAATAAGAAAGAAACAGACTAATATTAGCACAGATGCCATTCTTTTTTCACGATGTGACAAGTACATTATGTGTTATGGGGAGTGTTCCCAGTTTCGGCTGATTTAATTAATGCAGCCTAGCAATCCTTTAATGGATTTGAATAATAAAAGTGTACTAGTGTTATGTGTAGGCTAGGTTAAAAAGATGCGTCTTTAAACTAGATTTAACAGAAAACTATTAACAGAGCAGCCATCGAGTTTTAAACAGTGTTCTAGATTATTACATTTTAACAGAAAACTATTAACAGAGCAGCCATCGAGTTTTAAACAGTGTTCTAGATTATTACATGCGGGGGTTTTTGGGTCCAATAATTAGCACTTCCATTTTTTGGAATTTAGCATTAAGACGTTACTCATCATCTAGTTTTTTTATATCGACTATGCATGCTTTTGATTCTCAGTTTGTTGTGTATCACCAGGCTGCACTGAAATATAGAGCTGAGTATCATCAGCCTAGCAGTGAAAGCTAACACCATGTCTCCTGATAATATCTCCCAGAGGTAACATGTAAAGTGTGTCTCTCCACGCAACATGCTCCTCAGCAAAGATAAGCTCATCCCAGGGGTCATCAAACTTGATTCTGGAGCAACGGTGTCCTTGCAGAGTTTAGCACCAAATTGCCTCGACATACCTGCCTCCGAGTTTACATTTTAAGACCTTGATTAGCTGCTTTAGGTGTGTTTGATCAATGTTGAAGCTAAACTCTGCAGGACGCCGGCCCTCCAGGACCAAACTTGGTGATTAGCCTTTTAATTCCTTCCTGTGGGCTAAGCTCCTATTGAAATCTCCCATCTCTTGCATTTGTCTTACACGGATGACCAGCCTTTTTTGGCGGACTTGAGCCATAATCGAGAAATCAGATCTGGAATGTCCAGTGTCTATGTGTGATATATAGAGGTTTCAAGACCAGATTTCCTAACAGCTTATGTTGGTGGAAACACTCTTTTGACTACTGTAAAAAGACATACAGTGAAAAAACTCATCTGAAAAAGCATGGACAGTTGTTTTTCACGTGTGATATTATTGTGTATGCGTTTGTAGGCCCTTTCAACAATTATGGGAGGAGAGGATTTAAATGAAAGGTTTGCAGTAGTGAGTATAGTAGTCTTTGGGACTTAATGCCCTGGAAAGCATGTCTTAACCCATATTGCACTGAACCTGGCTGCAATATCTTGGTGGATTGCATTATATGTTGATGCTGTTGGTCTGTCTTTTCTCTGTTTGTTGGAATCATAGGCAAATGACGTAACATCCAGAGGTGATTTTAAACAGTTTATTAAATATTTCAGATCAGTTCTATATTGAGAAAGTGACAGTTAAAGGACACATACATTTCAGAATGCTAAAACACATAATTTCCTGAAAAGCCTTAAAGATACATACCCAAACTGTAAATTAAAACACATAAATATAAATATAAACTTTCAAATTGTATCAAGCACTTAACTAATAAGAAAAAACTGTAGAAAAGCTCAAAGCACTTTCATTTGACATTCACAGATTGTTTGAGTTTAATTAGTTTGTAAAGCCAAAGCACCCATGTTTTAAATAAAGAGGTCAGTATAGGCCGGTCACAGTTTGGAGGTTTTGTTGGAGAAATGGTTGTATTTGTCAACACCGCTGACCAGCACCGTGGCAGGAAAAGTCCTGGGACGCTCAGGGTCCTGTCAGAAAAACACACACATATTTATACTCATACTTTTTCCAGCTATATTTCTGTGAATATGTCTATGTTAGCTGTAAGAGATGTTTACCTGGATTGGATAAGTGCATGTAGGGACATATCGGATCACATAGCCACAGCGCCTTCTATTAGATATGTTAGGATCACTGGCATGAACCAGAAGTCCATCATGGATCTAAATCCAGAAGCAAACTTGAATTAAACTCAGATATAAGCTTGTCTGGATCGGTAGTGTTATTTAATCAGACACTGTATAGAAATATCATGACAAGTATGCATACTTACAGACATCTGACCAGCTTGAAGAGGGCATAAGATGGCCTTCTCGGTCTCCACTAGCTCCTCTGGGATCTCCTGATTGACGCTCAGCATGTTGCCAGCTCGTTTGGACTGATAATGAGGCAGAAGACCAGAGTGGTGGCTTCCTGTTGGGGAATAAGTTTAGACGTGTTACAAACCAGACAGAGCGACACTATCCATCCTGCATGCAAACAGAGACAGCGGTCAGACCTGGAATAACCTGCAGTGCTCCGTTGTCCTCAAGAGAGTCATCCAGAGCGAGCCAGACAGACAGAACTGGACCTCCATCAAAACCCCAGTACCTGGAAACCAACATAAGATGATTACTGAATTCTGGGAATGGATATCTAAGCCAACAGAAACCCATAATATTGTATTAAATTCTCTTCTGTGGAATTGTGCTTACTTCATATCCTGGTGCCAGGCCACAAATGGCATCCCGTCGGTCTTCTCACAGGTGTTGTTCGATTGGATGACACCGCTGCTTTCTTGCATTTTATGCACTGGATATTTGCAAATGAATCTGGAGTCCAGCAGGATGACGTCCGGGCCCAGAACCGCTGTGATCGCCTCTAGAAGCTTTGGGTGCTTAGCGAGATCCATCACCCAGTTACAATCCTTGTGGATGTTATGAAGGCTGTAAGCGGTGTAATCTTCTCCTGTTGAGGAATACTTGCATTAATTCAAGTCCAAAGGTATGAGAGTGAGGATAGCAAAATAAAAGAATCTGTGATGTTTTATACCCAAAAACTCTTAATACAGCGGACTACCAGTAAACTTTATAAAGAAAATGTTGACAAAAATTGTGAGCATGGAGCACAAAATCAGTCATGAGTAGCATTTGTAGCAATATCCATGTTATCCATTTTTCTTTTATGCCAAAAATGTATAGGATATTAAGTAAAGATCATGTTCAATGAAGATGTTTTGTAAATTTCCCACCATAGATATATCAAAACCTAAATTTTGATTAGTAATATGCATTGCTAAGAACTTAATCTGGACAACTTTTTTTCTCAATTTTCTCATTTTGTTGTATCTTCAGCCACATTTTGTCCTATCCTAACAAACCATACACCAATGGAAAGATTATTTGTTCAAAAAACCCTTGTTTTTGTAAGCGGACAGGGCTGAAGCTCACCATGTTTTCTCTCCAGCTCAGCGAAGGCGTCCCGGGCCTGCTGCAGTTCTTCTGGGCTCAGGATGGGAATGGCCGACATGTACCCCTGCTCCTCGTACAAGGCCTGAATCTCAGCTGCGTCTCTCTTCATGTCTAAAAATGCAGTGAAAGCTCCGCTTGTCTGGTGGAGATGTGCTAAGAACGCCGTCTCTTGCTTTCTTCACTTCTCAAGGGCTCAAGCTCAGCTGTGCAAACTACACAGGGACAGAAAAGCTGTTTTTATAACCGGGACAGAAAGATGGGAACCAAAACTTTGCATCCACCTTCAGTCATTTCTCTTCTCGACCTCTGAAAACCTCCTTGTTTTGGCTCTACTCCACCCCACTTATTCATGACACATTTATTCTGGGTTGTTTACGCAGGAACAAAGCGCTCTAATGTGACTGGAGGCAATGGTCCATGAGCAATTAAAAGGGAAGAACATGCTACTCCTAAACGCAACGAGGGTGGAGGTGAGCCTCAGTTAGCTGGTCTGGTGAATGCTGGCAGCAAGAATGCTTACTCATGACTTACAATCTGTTTAGCTGACTTATTTTCATTGCTAAAGTTCAGTGAGTGTGTGCAGACTGAGAAAAACAAGAAGAAGAAGAAGAAAAAAACGCACCTGAGTCAGAAAGATGTTGATTTGCTATAGCACCTGGTCTCGGTTGGAGCTGTCTACAAAGTNAGGTGAGCCTCAGTTAGCTGGTCTGGTGAATGCTGGCAGCAAGAATGCTTACTCATGACTTACCATCTGTTTAGCAGACTTATTTTCATTGCTAAAGTTCAGTGAGTGTGTGCAGACTGAGAAAAACAAGAAGAAGAAGAAAAAAACGCACCTGAGTCAGAAAGATGTTGATATGCTATAGCACCTGGTCTCGGTTGGAGCTGTCTGAAAGAGCAGCATAAAAAAATGATAAATCTATAGAGGAAAGTATGGAAACTGAATCGTAGGGAATTCAGCCAATACCTGTTCTTTTGCTCTTCAGGCTGTGTCTTCCTGAGATGTCTTGCTCTTTACTGTCAAACTGAGTTTATATACAATAAGCTGTGAATTAGGCTCCTCCTCCAAAATGACATCATGGCACACTTTACTAGTTTAGAGTTTTGGGGGAAAGGAAATAACCACCCTGTCATTCATGTTTGGGTGTGTAGGTATTGTATACCAACTATGTTGCAATATGTTGAGCTAGTCAACTAATGATGCTGGAAATTCTAGGACACCATTTCCTCTTGTGAGTAAGATTCTTTGTGTTCATCTGTAAAAGGATAATACTTACTCAAGAACGCTGCCTTTGTTTTCTCTCTCACAATGATTGTGACCTACATGTTCATCTGCTGGAGACATTACAGCATTACAGTAAAGCAAAATCTTTTATTATATATATGAACAGTAACCCAAACCATAGGTACTTACTATACATTATACTATTTATTTCATAGTAAATATATTTGTAGCAAAAGCCAACAATACACTGTATAAGTCAAAATTCTACATTTTATGCCAACAATCATTATCTGCATCTATAGTCTATATTATATCTATCTATAAACCCTTCGTGACTGGTTTAGCAGTCACATTTTTATTTAAATAGTAAAACAAAAACCATTAATAATAATATCATCATGAATATTAAATAATGAAACAACCAAAATGCTGTTATTGCCAATTTCTTTCTTCAATATGATATGTCAGTGTTTATTTAATGTAAAAAACCGTAATCAAAGAACTTGGATGACACACATCAACATAGGTCATTTAGTTTTATTTAAACAATATAGTATAAAAAACAAATAATTCTTAGGACAATTCTAATACATTATAATAACACATTAAAAACCTAACCTATATAACATGGGTTATGTACATTGAAAGCGCAAATACAGAGATCAACTTCACTGAATGAGATTGCAACAAGTTTTCGTTAGTCATTACGAATGAGCTCAATATATGGAATTCCCACAGCAGTGGGCTTCCTTATTGTCAAATTTCTTAAATCGTTTCCTTCTTAAAGTGTTTTTCAGCAATACGTCAGTTAATATTTTGCCATAAAGTCAGCTGACATATTAACAAAACCAAATGATTCGCCTTGGCCGTGTTTGCTATCTGACACGGATTGTTTGAGTTTCATGTTTTCCTTCAGTGAAGTGGCCCAGATTTATTTACATTGAGACGATACTCAAAGTGCACAGTTTTCACACAGTCATTGTACAAACACACAAATGAAAGAACATCACATAAAGATGCAAACTGAATTCTTAAGGATGCGAAGTAGCTTGTTTAACGTGATGGATGGCTCAGGGGAAGTCCAGCTGACCGTGATGCTCACAGTGTTTGGGACAGACGTATCCTTCTCTGGCCTTTCTCCTGTCTGACCGAGGCCGGTCCTGCTCGTTGTTGCAGCGATGCACCAGAACCGGGTCTTTCTCGGCTGGAGATTTTTTCATCAGCAGTCTCTGGAGAATGCGTTTGTCTGAGCGCTCCTTCCTGAAATCATCCTCGTACACCTTCAGCTGAGAAGACCGACAAGAAGACGTTTAAACACATATAGGAGATATCTAATGCCGTTTGTGTTTTTGCATTATTCGACTATAATGATACAGAAATTAATTTGAAAATACATTCATATTAATATTAACATGCACATCCGGTCGTCAGTCCATAAAACAGAAAGGGAAGAAAAGAGAATGATCAGGGTTCCTGTGAAACACGGTCTATTTTTAGTGTGTGAGATGCATCATCTCCAGTATTAGGTAACTTACTCTTGAAGAAAGAAATGACTTACTAGCTACTAATTATGCCAGTGTAATTAGATACTGTGCTAATTATTTCTCTAAAAAGCACTGCATTACTTATTACTTTGTAATTCACAGATCAACCTCGATCAGCTGAACAATGACTGAATAGACATTAAACTTATCTCGCTATTTAAATTAATATAAAATGACATAAATGATTCTTGAGCTGACCGAATAATTCACTATTAAAAATAAATGTGCTTCAAAAGGATCTTCACAGCGATGTCATAGAAAAACTATTTTTCAATCAAAGAACCGTCCATTTCGTACCTTCTTATAATCTGAAGAACCTTCTTTTGCCACAAAGAACTCAGAAAGGTTCTTTAGAAGTTTAAGGTTCTTTATGGAACCATTTAGACAAAAACATTCTTCCATGGCATCATGAAATCCACAATGTGTTACATTACTATTTTTATATTAAAATCTCCTGAATTTTAATATAAAATTTTTATGTTAAAATCAAGATGCTTTTATTAGATAAGCAAAATGATTTAATATATTTACTCTTGTTTCCAGGGGAC
>NC_056712.1:5715588-5716204 GCF_018831695.1 Puntigrus tetrazona | reverse complement strand
TTTGAGGAGTGTGTTCGGTGTGTTTGAGGAGTGTGTTTGAGGAGTGTGTTCAGTGTGTTTGAGTGCTCTTTGGTCCTCACCTGCTCCTGCAGCAGTGTCATCTGTTGACGCATGTCTGTTTCTCTGCGCCGCAGACGCTTGTTCTCCTGCATCATACGTTCATGGTCCTTCTGCTCCGTTTTATAATCAGCCTCATAGATTTTAGTCTATTTGTGGATAAAGTCAAAGTCTTTTATAATTACAACAACTAAAACATCAACTAAGCGGTATTACTTAAACTATTACTTATATTAGTCTTAAGTTACACCACTAAATTAACATTGTCATCATTTCTCTAATTCGTTTTGGAATAAAAGAGTCTGCTAAATAATTAAATGCAAATTTAAATACGTTTACCTTCTGTTTGCCTACTCTACTAATGTATAACTCTATGAAGCTTGTCATATTTGATTTGCAAATTTCTAAAGCCACTGAATTATCAAACACAATTTGTCATCTGTTTGATAGTTTAAACCTTTTAATCAAGGAAAAAGATATTGTAAAAACATTTTTTTTTTTGCTGTGAAATCTTTATTGATTTTACATGCTGAAAAAGCTACTGCATTGGATTGAATAT
>NC_056712.1:5710820-5715488 GCF_018831695.1 Puntigrus tetrazona | reverse complement strand
GTGTTCTGGTGTGTTTGAGGAGTGTGTTCAGTGTGTTTGAGGAGTGTGTTCAGTGTGTTTGAGTGCTCTTTGGTCCTCACCTGCTCCTGCAGCAGTGTCATCTGTTGACGCATGTCTGTCTCTCTGCGCCGCAGACGCTTGTTCTCCTGCATCATACGTTCATGGTCCTTCTGCTCCGTTTTATAATCAGCCTCATAGATTTTAGTCTATTTGTGGATAAAGTCAAAGTCTTTTATAATTACAACAACTAAAACATCAACTAAGCGGTATTACTTTTATTACTTTTACTATTACTTATATTAGTCTTAAGTTACACCACTAAATTAACATTGTCATCATTTCTCTAATTCGTTTTGGATAAAAGAGTCTGCTAAATAATTAAATGCAAATTTAAATACGTTTACCTTCTGTTTGCCTACTCTACTAATGTATAACTCTATGAAGCTTATCATATTTGATTTGCAAATTTCTAAAGCCACTGAATTATCAAACACAATTTGTCATCTGTTTGATAGTTTAAACCTTTTAATCAAGGAAAAAGATATTGTAAAAACATTTTCTTTTTGCTGTGAAATCTTTATTGATTTTACATGCTGAAAAAGCTACTGCATTGGATTGAATATTTTTGCTCAGTTTGTGTGATGCATCAAATATATAACATATGCATTTTTTCTTTGCTATTTTGTCAGGGTTTACAGAGTATATTCTCCAAATGAGATCGAATGTTCTGATCACATGATAGCTCACCTGACACCGCAGGGCCTCCAGCTGCTCTTTAAGATCCTGAACTTCTCTTACAGGGTCAGATTGTGTCTCTGTTCCTTTTCCAGCCAGTCTGAGACTGGACCTTGTGCCAGGAGATATCCCTGGAGCTGACCTCACATCCAGAGTGGGCTTAGAACAGCCCTGGACCAGCTGAGATTCTGAGGAGCCACTGATATCTGGAGTCTTCCAAAAGAGAAAAATACAAATGTTCAGACAGATGCACCCAGTACATTGTAAGCAGTTGCTGTAAGCCGATGCTGTAAGCTCACCTGAGTTCCTCTGGTCCACTGCTGAAGATCTGTTTGGTGCAGTCGGCTCTCCAGCAGTCTGATATACTCCTGCAGATGCTGGTTTTTCTTCAGCTCCTGCATGAGTGTTTGCTCATAATATTCCCTCTTGTTCTACAGACACAAATACGAATATGTAAAAAAATGCATCTGCTTCTGAACAATTCAAGTCTAATTTTGAGCTAACCCAACCTCTGAGAAATCTGAGGGATCTGACCAATTACAGTATAATGTGATAAATGTGACATCCCTAAATAGCCACCCAAAAAATACACAAACCCTTTACAGCCAAAAGAAGAGGATTCTTTGCAAAACCTGAGATTTGGAATATGTGAAATATGTATGTAACCACAACCTCTAGCATTAGATTACTTGCAGTTGACAAACACTCATCCTAAGCTGATTTAGAATGACTATCAACACAAACAATCAACCCTGTCCACTGACAGACCACAAGATCCTAAGAGCTGTGTTACAGGGCTTTAGTGTCCTGGAGCGTGTGAGCTTCATCAGGGATCAGGGTTATCCTGCACACAGACACCATGCAGAGCAATCTTCTCAACTAATTACTCCAATATCCTCTGGCTTTCTTCAAATATGAAGTGCTCCAGATGTAATAAATCAGGTGAGAGGTGACTCATCACACATATTGCTTTTCTCATCTCACAGAACCAAGTTAAGTTAGGGAAATGTTATTTCTGGACTGAGAATGATCAAAAACATTCCATTTAAATGTTTTAAACATTTCTTGTATGTTTTAAGTTCTTCATTCTTACACAAATGTCAAATGCATAATTCAGTTTTATTATTGCTCAAACATTGTGGGAACATTACATTTGAAAGAAGAAATGGTGCTACATTCAAAAGTGCATTTCCATAATCTTTACAAAACAATAAAATTGAATGTTCTCCCAACATTCACGTAAGCAAGAAAATACCTTATTCAGCATAATTTCTAAACCATATTTTCATCGAACAAAACTACAACCAAAAAAAATTGACTGGCTAATGGCAATGTCAGAGTTTTCTACTGTCTCTAGTGTCTAGTTTTGGAAACTGCAGTGATGTGCACTTATTAGTATGCATTTCATGTTTCGCTAAAAACGCACCCAGGTACTTAATTACCCAGAGTAATTAATGACAGAATTTCACTTAAGATTTAGATCAGATATAAACAGCTTCACAAAATGGCAGAAAACAAAACAATGTCCAAAAACCAAACAGATCCAGCCAGTGGTGCAGGAACCGTTGGCTGAACCGTTCACAGACCGTCTTGCCAGGTAAACTAACAATATTTGCAATCCTGTTTAGAGACACTAAAAATACACATTTGGCCTTTGAAGCAGCGTTGCAGTAAGAGTTTAAGAGTGTGTTTCTGCCCACATACCTGTTCATGCTCTACTTTAAGCAGCAGTCGGCTGTTGAGCTGTTTGAGGGCCCTGCTCTCCTCCTCGAGGGCCGCCACACGCTGCTGGAGGCCCACACTCGTGCTGTGATAGATATGATCCCACTCCTCGTTCAGCTTCATCAGCTGACACACACACACACACACACACACAGACAATTTCAATAACTTAACATGCAAAAAGAGTGAAATACACTATTCCTTTATTTGGTCTAAGTGTGACACCTTCTGGAGAAAGTGTGTAACAGAAACCATGTTTGTTTTTTTTAGAATGTTAAATGAAATGCAATTAGAATTCAATGGTCTGTGCTGCTGTATTTCTAAAAAATAATATTATTTTTAGTTTTTTTTCTTTTTAAGGTGAACTCAAGAATATACAGCACAATTACAGAAAGGTATGTTGGACTGGTTCACGAATATGGAAGCAGAAAGCATGTTTGTTTTCCAGTTGATGTAAATGCATCTTTTTCTCCTACTGATGTTTGTAGTTTGTAGTCTGACTCTGTGGCTGCTTGTGAAAAATGATTTGTGAGGGTCACAGCTGGCGCTTTGTTCTACCTCTTTGTTAAGTCTCCGGAGTTCAGTGTTTTTGTTGAGGAGCTGAAGCTTCTCCTCATCAGAGGAGGTGATTGACATGCTCTCTGTGATGAGGGTTAACTGCTCCTCGCCAGAGAGAAGAGATTCGCCCTGAGCCGCCTCCTCCTCCACCGGCCTACAACACAACACATCGTTTTTGTATACTATGCACACTTCATTTTCTATCACCCTACACCAGCCCACACAGAAAATTTAACTAGCTGCTAATTAACATGCATATTACTGGAATTATTAGTAGTAATTAAGCACATATTAATGCTTTATTCTACACGACCTTATTGTAATTCCTAATCTTACCCAATACGTACACTGCAAACTAGGAATTTATTGGGCGGGAAAGCTATAGTGAATACATGTTCCTTATTCTACAGTGTGACCACAATACCCTATTTTTAAGCTTGTCTTCTCACAGGCTTCCTGTTGTGCAGGTTCCTTTCACTCTTGACTAACCCTAACCTTCAGACAAAGCTGCAGGCATGTTTAGAACCGATCAATTAACATCATTAAGACCCATCAAGATGTTGTTTTCCACACGAGGACATTTGCGCAGTGCTTTTTGGATTTTTTTTAATTCTTGTGAAAATCCTCTTGAGAACAGCTTACATGAGACGGGCCACACCACACGTATTACATGTTAATAAAAAGTAATTATGGCAGCAATTATAATTAGTATGTGAAGCTGCTCCACTAAATGATAACAAATTAAATACATCAATAATATATACCTGTAATTACACTGTAAGATGACAATTTAGATGAATAATGAGAAGCTAAGTCAGATCATTAAAGCTAAAAGCTATTTTTCTTGACAGCCTCGCTCTTTCATAGCTATAGGGAACAGCGCTGTGCTGTCATTGCTGTTGAGGTAATACAGTATCAGGCAGATGGAGAATCTGAAGCAGCGCAAATAAAGTCATGGATGTTATGCAAATGTTCCTGTAATTCATTATAGCCTCATGATGAATGACTCATGCTAAGCTGTGACAAAGTACGAACTAATAAAAGTTACACAGACTCGTCACCAGGCCCTATAAAAAAAGAAAATGAAAATGACTCTAAAAACCCTGGGAAATTTGAGCTGGGTTGTTTCTGTTATTATTGTCCCTTCCCCGTGAGACTTTTGCATATTTTTCCCCTCAGGATGTTGCACAAATATGATTGCACTTTACAAACGTATCACGCTTACACGGATATTACCAGTATATTGGTATTAATAAAGCACATATTAATGCTTTATTCTGCATGAGAATATTTTAGATCCCTTAATACACCCTAAACGTAAGAACTACCTTAGCAGCAAACTAGTAGTTTACTGAGGCAACAATTAGTAAGTTAGTCGATAACAAGAAATTACTCCCAAACTAAAGTTTCCCTCAAAATACATGCTCAAGTCTACAGTTAGAGTAACTCGTTGATCAAACTGTCATTAGGGAGTCATATACCGTGTTAAAAAAGGTGCTTAGATTTCTTCACAGTGATGCCACAGAAGAACCATGTTTGATTCCACAAAGAACTCTTTAAAGAACCAGCTCTTTCTTACCTTTTTATATTTCAGATTTTAAAGGTTCTTTTTTTTCTATGACATCATGAATCACCTTTGAGTATATATATATA